>NC_059390.1:17207500-17420000 GCF_019703515.2 Myxocyprinus asiaticus
ATTCAAGGTCATTCTCTTTAATGTTCACTTTTGATGGTAACCATTGATGGTAACCATCAATACAAACTAAATGATTTCAAAAATAAAGGCAAAACACTCTGTGTTTGGCTGTAGGATAGTCAGTCACTCTCTCCCCCCCTCTGATGCTCTGGCGTGCCTTTTTAAGTCTCCCTCTGCCATCATTATAATGAGAGACAGGTGTTAGAGATAATTATGAACCAGGTGATGAGCCTTACCGTTCTCTCTCTCCCGCAGACCGACACATAACCACACCCCCCATGCCACATGCCCCCACCACTGACTCAGGCCAGGGCAACATCTGGCCTGCCTACTCCCCCCCCCCCCCCATTTCTGGAGAGAAAGTCAGCCAGAACCATCTGCGCCCCCGGTCTGTGGACCACCTTGAATTTAAAGGGTTGGAGATCCAGGTACCAACAGGTGATCCGAGCGTTAGTATCCTTCATGCGGTGGAGCCACTGTAGAGGAGCGTGATCAGAACAGAGGGTGAAGGCTCGCACCAGCAGGTAGTAGCAGAGGGTCAGAACAGCCCACTTAATCGCAAGACACTCCTTCTCGATGGTACTATATTTTGTCTCACTGAAGGAGAGCTTGCGACTAATAAATAGCACTTGCTGTTCCTCCCCTCCTACGAGAGCACCGAGCCCAGCTCCCTGTCAGATGCATCAGTCTGCAAAATAAGGGGAGAGAGAAATCAGGTGCATGTAAAAGCGGCCCCCCACACAGTGCGGACTCTCTCTCCCCCTCTGCTGCTCTGGCATGCCTTTTTAAGTCCCCCCCCACCATCACAATAATGAGAGACAGGTGTTAGAGATAATTATGAACCAGGTGACGAGCCTTACCGTTTTCTCTCTACCGCAGACCGACACATGACCACATCCTCCATGCCACAGTCAACATCAAAATCTGTCTTTTTGTGTGCAATCTATATTCCCCCTCTCGAGTCACCCTATTTCCAGGAAGAAACCTTTTCTATCATTGAGAGGGAAATCAGTCATTTCCAGGCCCAGGGAAATGTGCTGATTGGGTGATCTGAACTGTAGAACTGGTGTAGAATTAGATTTTACAGACACATATGGTGACCGAATCATTACTGGAAATAATGTTATTTTCCCCTCTCATGCCCCTAGACAGAACAATGACAAGGCAACAAATGTCCATGGAAAGCAGCTGCTACAGCTCTGTCAGAGTCTGGGTCTGTACATCATCAATGGAAGGCTAAGGGGAGAATCTTTTGGACGATACACCTACAGCTCAGCTCTTGGTAGCAGCACGGTAGACTATGCAATAACAGATTTGGACCTTTCTTCTTTGAGAGCATTCACAGTCAAACCATTAACAGCTTTCTCAGATCACAGCCAAATTACCTTGTATGTCAAACAGTCTGAATCAACAACCAAAACATCAATCAGAACACCACACACAATGAGCAGAATACTATCATTTAAATGGACAGATAACAGTATAAATGACTACACAAATGCAATTACACTTACAGAAATACAATCTCTCATACTTTCTTTCCAAATACAGAAATACACTAAAAATGATGATGGCGTAAATCAGGTAGTAAAAGATCTAAATACCACTTTCTACAAAATTGCACAAAGGAGCAATTTGGCACTAATCAAACCTAAGAAAAAGAAATTAGACACAGACAAATTGTTTGATTCAGACTGTAAGACTCTGAGGTCGAACCTCCTAAAATTATCCAACCAAAAACACAGACAACCAGTCAATCAAGGCCTACGCCTCCATTACTGTGAGGCACTAAAACAATTTAAATCCACACTCAGAAGAAAAAAAGAACAGTTTTTACAGAGCCAGCTTCAAGAAACTGAAGAATTAGTAAACTAAAATTCTGGGATAAATGGAAATCACTATATAAATCAAATGAAGAATTGGCAATACAAGATGGAAAGCTGTGGAAAAATCATTTCCAAGATCTATATTGCACTACCCAAAATCATGATCAAAGTGACATTATTAAAAAATTTGACGAGTTAGAAAAATCCATTAAAGAATACCAAAACCCACTAGATTTTCAAATCACAATGAAAGAACTGGAAGAAATAATCGGTGTACTAGAGTCCAAAAAAGCATGTGGTGTAGACGGCATTCTCAATGAAATGTTGAAACACATGGACCATAACTTCAAACTGGCTAGTTCAAGCTGGCTATGTGGATGGTACCCAGAGGTTAGACTGACATTAATGTTGAGTTGTCTAAAGAAAGCTGTCCATAACTGTTCAATTTTGTGCTGAGTGTGGGTTATTTCCCTGAGATCTGGAATCAAGGACTAATCAGCCCCATTTATAAGAGTGGTGATAAATTAGACCCTAACAACTACCGAGGGATCTGTGTGAACAGTAATCTGGGGAAAGTTTTCTGAAGTATTTTAAACACCAGACTTTTAGACTTCCTTATGAAGCACAATGCCTTGAGTAAATGTCAAATTGGATTTCTCCCAAATTGTTGCACATCTGATCACATTTTCACCCTACAGACCCTAATTGATAAATATGTACATCAAAATAATAGCCAAATCTTTGCATGCTTTGTAGATTTTAAGAAAGTGTTTGATTAAATCTGGCATGAAGGATTATACTTTAAACGTATTGATAGCGGTGTAGGGGGGAAAGCTTATGATGTGATCAAATCAATGAACACAGCCAGTCAATGTGCATTTAAAATTGGTAACAAAAGAACCTAATTTTTAAAGGAATGAGACAGGGATGCAGTTTAAGCCCCACCCTATTCAACATATATATCAATCAGTTGACACAAATTACTGAACAATCTCCCGTTCAAGGTCCCACTTTACATGATATCGAGATAAAGTGCCTCCTCTACGCAGATGACCTGGTTCTCCTGTCGCCCACTAAAGAGGGGCTGCAACAGAGCCTGGCATTACTGGAGAGTTACTGTCAGACCTGGGCCCTGACAGTCAACCATTAAAAAACAAACGTCATGATCTTCCAAAAGCGATCTAGATCTCAGGGACTAACAAACATATTTTCGTTATCAAACAGAAACACTGAAATCACAAAAACATACACTTACCTTGGCCTAAAAATCAGTTCTACAGGTAATTTTACTTCAGCTGTGAATTAACTCAAATAGAAAGCACAAAGGGTGTTTTTGTGCCATTAAAAAATCTATTAAAATTGATATTCCAATTAGGATCTGGCTCAAAATATTCAAACCAGTCATCGAACCAATTGCATTATATGGCAGTGAGGTGTGGGGGTCCAACTGTAAAATCTGACTATTTAAATTGGAAAAAACATCCCATTGAAACTCTACATGTGGAATTTTGTAAAAGAATAATTTATGTCCAAAGAAAAGCCCCAAATAATGGATGCAGGGCAGAATTAGGCCAATACCCTCTCTTTTTGAACATTCAAAAAAGAGCCATCCAATTCTGGAAACACCTAAAAACTAGTGACCTCAACACATACCATTATAAAGCCCTTAAGTACCAAGAGCTGAGCTTAGTGAAGAGTCCCCTATGCCAGCTTGTCCTGAGACTGACTAAAGTCACACCTGAGGAGATCGGCCAGTCTCAGGACAACTGCACACTCACAAACATTCGACCTAACCAAATTATACACAAAGAAAAGGAAAAATACATAACGCATTGGACAAACACCATTAAAAATCAACACAAATAGGAATGTTATTCGGCACTAAATGGAAAGCACATCGTGGCAAACTATCTGACCACGGTGACTGACAGAAAGTTAAGAAAAGCACTGACGATGTACAGACTCAGTGAGCACAGTCTGGCTATAGAGACGGGCCGCCGCAGACAGACCTGGCTGCCCCGCGAGGACAGACTGTGCTCCCAATGCAACCTGGGAGTAATTGAGACAGAGTTGCACTTCCTCACAGAATGCCCAAAATACCAACCAATTAGAAACAAATATTACCACAAAATTAACAACATATGCCCAGATTTCAATGAATGTACCCCGACACAAATTTTTTATATTTTTAAATTTTCTATAGATAGATAGATAGATAGATAGAATGTACATTTTTATTTGTAATGTGCAGCTTCGAGCTTCATTTCTATAAATAATATAGGCAAAATCTTCCCACATGTCCCACGTGTGCAGGTACTAAAATCACTATACAAAAACAACAGTGGATTAACACACTGCTTAGAGCTGACTGTAGTATGTTACTCATGCCTCAGATGACCTTACTTCAGGTTACTCAGTGGACTCTTCTCCTGACTATTTGTTTGTTTCTTGGTTTAAGGGTGGAGGTCGTGTTACTTATGCTTAGAAACAAATTAACTGGCATAATAATTAATAAATTTATTTATCACACATATACAGTGAAACTCTTTTTTTCATATATCCCAGCTAAGCTGGGGTCAGCCAAGATACAGTGCCCCTGGAGGAGATAAGGTCAAGGACCTTGCTCAAGAGCCCAACAGCAGCATCTTGGCAGTGCTGGGGCTTGAACCCCCAACCTTCTGATCAGTAACCCAGAGCCTTAACCGCTGAGCCACCACTGCCCAAATAACATTTGTGAAGTGGTAAATTAAATGATTAGTCAAGCATTCTGCACTGTTATTGTTCATTTTTATATCTTCTGATTATTTCCATCTCTGTGGAAGTTTCCAATGAATTCTGTGTAGTTTACAGCCCCATCTTCTGGTCACATCTCTGGATGGTCTCTGTTATTACATTGTAACTACATGTTACAGTACAATGCAATTCTCCCGCAGCCAAAGGACAATAATGTCAAGGTGTGTTTCATTTTCCCAAAGTACAAACAGTGTTTTAAAATGAACTTAAAAAACAAAAAACAAACAAAAAAAAAAACATAAATGTCCGTTTGTTGTCCTAATTGTTTGTTAAATGGTCTGACCCCCAATTAAACACACACACACACACACACACACACACACACACACACATGACTGTAAACAATACAATATTGCCAAAGCAGAGGTTGTGTAAAAACAGAACAACACGTTAATCTATAATTAAATGTAGTTGAACAATTTAACAAATACATTTTTTTTTAAATCAGAACCGCTGAAGACCACTGTGTTTAAATAACTGAAGACCACTGACATGTTTACATACACATAAATTAATACACACACATAAACTGAGGGTCACTGTGGTGAACATTAGGGTGACACACTGGGGTAATATACATAAAACATTCACCCACTCTCTAAGGCTGTGGCATATTAAAATGTATCTTGCAGCCAGTGCTGCTGTGGGTCCCTCTCCAAGAATTATATACATTTTTTCTTGTTCTGTCATTTTGGGAATATATATTAATATATATATTGTTTGGAATAATGTACAGATTTTGCTCTTATGGAAAGAAATTGGTACTTTTATTCACCAAATGGCATTCAACTGATCACGATATATATTCAGGACATTAATAATGTGAAAAATTGCTATTACAATTTGAAAACATTTTTCAGAACTTTTTAAAAGATTTCTCATCAAAAAATCCTCCATGTGCAGCAGTGACAGCTTTGCAGATCCTTGGCATTCTAGCTGTCAGTTTGTCCAGATACGCTTCCCGTAGCACTTGCCATAGATGTGGCTGTCTTGTCGGGCACTTCTAACACACATTACAGTCTAGCTGATCCCACAAAAGCTCAATGGGGTTAAAATCCATAACACTCTTTTCCAATTATCTGTTGTCCAATGTCTGTGTTTCTTTGCCCACTCTAACCTTTTCTTTTTTGTGTGTGTGTTTCAAAAGTGGCTTTTTCTTTGCAATTCTTCCCATAAGGCCTGCACCCCTGAGTCTTCTCTTTACTGTTGTACATGAAACTGGTGTTGAGTGGGTAGAATTCAATGAAGTTGTCAGCTGAGGACACGTGAGGCATCTATTTCTCAAACTAGAGACTCTGATGTACTTATCCTCTTGTTTAGTTGTACATCTGGCATTACACATCTCATTCTGTCCTTGTTAGAGCCAGTTGTCCTCTGTCTTTGAAGACTGTAGTGTACACCTTTGTATGAAATCTAAAGTGTTTTGGCAATTTCAAGCATTGTATAACCTTCATTCCTCAAAACAATGATTGACTGATGAGTTTCTAGAGAAAGCTGTTTCTTTTTTTTGCCATTTTTGACCTAATATTGACCTTAAGACAGTCTATTGCATGTGGCAACTCAAAAACAAATACAAAGACAATGTTAAGCTTCATTTAACAAACCAAATAGCTTTCAACCGTGTTTGATATAATGGCAAGTGATTTTCTAGCACCAATTTAGCAATTTAGCATGATTAATCAAAGACATGTGTTTGAGTGATGGCTGCCTACAAGGTTAGCAAAGCAATGCATAATGCAGTGGTACCATATAGACATTCTATGGACTGTACACTGGTGAGGAGACCAGAGGCCATTTTTTGAATGGATGTCTATGGATGAGATGCTTTAGTGTGCTCAATAAACTGCTTTTTTGGGGAAACAGCTCATCACTTGAACTGAACTGACCGCTTGTCCACTAATCTTTAACATGTTTTACACTAAATAATCCTTTTGAAATAGTCAAGTCAACCTTTATTTATAGAGCACATTTAAAAACAACAGAAGTTGACCCAAAGTGCTTTACAGATCATGTGTGGAGTTTACAACGATAAAATAATTTTTATTATAGAGAAGACGCAGACAATTTTGCGACAGGCAGTGTCAGTTTACGGCTCTCTCATTCTCACAGTATGGTATCCGCAAATGGTGTCTTACTATCGTAACACGCTAAGAATACGGCCTTCCTGAAAGCATGTTTGGGGCTGATACTGCACCTTTTGTCCCTGGGAGCGATGGTGAATCGTCGTCTGTAATGCACCTCCAGTCCATCAGGGGGAAACAACCAGATCAGTGGAAGCAACTCATCTGACGTTTGGTGTGACGTCAAGCACGCGGCAAAAACAAACTTGGACGTCAAGCAAACGGCTTTTGTAGATTTTGTTTTCGGGTGCAATTTAGTGACAAAAACGGTTTATTACCAGAAAGCAACAGCAAAAGGTTGTTTCTATTCAGCAACTTTTGCTTATTCGCATACTAAAGGCGAGCATGGATTATGTTTATTATCATCTAGTCGGAGTTCCAGTGTTGTAAAGCTGTTGCTAGTTTCAAAACGGTATTAAGTAAATATAGCTTAAAATTTGTGCTAACAAACAGTCATTGTATTCTGTAACATTGCATTCAATTAAAGTATACAGTTATACATTGAATGTAATTTTCAAATTATACATCTGTTTATTATGTGTGTAGCTATAAGACCTCTAGCGAGTTTTCTGTTTACATTTTATCTTTCAGAAAATGTCATTTCTTTCCATTTAGATTAAAATCGTTTTGTCTGCGACTGTAACAGTGTGTTATGGGTGAAACAAAGCTTTCTTAGTAAAAGAAAACAAAAAAAGACATGCAATGTTCTGTTCTTGCTCTTTGAAATCCAAACGCTGTTGCCCTAAATCTTGCCTGATGTTGTTTCTAAATTACAAAAGCACTTTGCCAGATCAGAATGGTAATGTTTCATAACGGCTGTTAAAATTAGGATTTGCTGGGCATTTTGGAAATACATGGGCATGGATTCTGCAGAGACCAGATATGCCCACCTGCTGCAGCCCCTGCGGGACCTAACTAAAAACTGGGACATTGACCTGGCCAGCCAGCTCGGAGAGTATCTAGAGGAGGTGAGAACACAGACACATTGATCAAGTACTACCTTAATAATTTAATGACATCTGTCCTGTCTTAGAGACTCACATTGTTGATGTTTACTGTATCATTGACAGCTGGACCAGATGACTATTTCATTTGATGGTGGTAAAACTATGATGAACTTTGCAGAGGCTGCACTTCTAATTCAAGGATCGACATGCATCTATGGTAGAAAGGTAACATATTTCATGCTACTTGTCTGGTGACTTCATTTTAAGTTGCTTTAGTCATAAATGTTTTCCAAATAAACGAATGAGCAAAACTCATTTTAGCTTATTGTCCAAGGGAATGTTTTTAGACATTGTGTTTTCATACTGAATACATCTGTCACAAAATAAGCCTAGGTTTAGGATGGCACAAGGATGATTCAGTCTTTTCTGAATCTTAAGGTGGAGCTTCTTCACACTCTTGTGTTTCAAACATTGGACTACATCTCTAACAAAAACAAAAACAAGTAAGTGTCCTGAGCCTCCAGTTTCTGTTTTTTCTGTTTATTGGCTTACTGGTATGATAAAGAAGCATTCCATGGAAATATGTTTTTGTGAGGAGGAGGGCGGGGCCATGAAGACACACGGCCAGCCCTGAATTGGCTAATCAGTTGGGAGGGGAATAAAGATGCACCAGAGGCGCCAGTTCGAGAGAGAGAGATGCACGCGGTTGCGCTGCATGTTTGTTTTATGTTGAGTTTTATCATTAAACCTCACGTTGACTGTTCTGCTGGTTCCCACCGCCTCCTTGCCCATCCTTGTATTGTTACAAACATATGTATGTCGTTAAGCCATTTGTGGGGCTGTATCTCAACAGATGTGACAAACAAGGTTCTTCAGCAGAAGGGAACCAAGAAAAATCCCCTTCAGGCAACAAAGATGATGATTGTGAGGTGTGTAAATTTTACTTTAAATTTAACCATTTTTACTATGTTCAATGAGAAACTTTAATGTGTTTTCCATATTTATTCCAAATTTATTGGGTTTATTTCTACTGATGAGCTTTTTGGTCTGCTCTGCAATGTGCTAAATATCAAAATGACCTAATATGAATGAACCCTTTTTGGGGGGATTGATCTGAAAACCAACTGTCAATCTCAGTTTTTATTAATATCATCTTTCAATCATGATGATACATCCGAATGCAGTGTTGTTTAGAGCTTTTGTATCTGTGTGTGTTAAATGTGTTTTTAATGCAGTTTGATGAGATTGAACAGGATGAGAATGCCAGCTCTCTGAATATAACAATGAACGTTCCAACTGAGGTAAGTCAGATTTCCCCCAATAAATTAATTTTTACGTTTCATGTCATAACATTAACACTTAATGTGGATGTCCATACATTTCTGTTGGTGTAATTCTTCCTTATGCTTCTCTAGCCAGTGAGGATTATCTGTCTCCCTCCTGAATCTCTCATTCCTTCAGAATCACATGAGAAACAGAAATACCCCCTGCTTAGGTACTCTGTCCACCAATCAGAAATTCTGAACCAGACAGAGTTGTTTTGACCCTATCTAATCAGTGATGCAACCCAACAATACCAATTCAGTCCTGTTGCTTTTCAACCTCAGGAGAATATTATCTGAACAAGTGGCTTAGTTGCAGGAAATTGAAACAGTATATTTTACTAACTGAGAGAGAACTTTATTTTGTGTGTTTGTGGATTTGTGTCTGTCCAGTCTTAAAGGGGAGCTTCTGGGCAGCTGTAAGGATTTTCGAATTAATAATTTCACCATGGATGAAACGGGACTGATGCGATTGGGCTCTTCACTCACTCGGTTCCTTAAAGAGGTGTCAGAAAACCAGTTCAACACCTCTGTACATGCACCTATGCCCTTACAGGCAGGTGAGGACACACACTCATTACATGTTGTGTGAGACTGTCCAAAATACTTTCAATTCAAATTCTTTGTTTTGAGTTAGTGTTCTCTACACTGTTTATCCAGCTTGGATGCAAGTTAATTAGAATGTTTCATAAATCACTGGACTATTAGACAGAAGACCAAAGAGAAAAATATATTGGAGGATGTACATTTTGAGCCAGACTAAAAGATTACCACACTGATTATACTGTGTCGAATCTGACATGTTTCCTTCATTTACTAATTTCACCTGTTACAATGTTGCATTTGGCTGATGATTGTCATCTGGTGTTCAGAGGGTGTAGCTGAAATTGGTGGTGGTTACAGTAATGAAGATGATGCTGGTGGAGACATTGTTCCTCTGCTGGAAGACCATGGCATGGAGGTGGAGTCTGCGGAGTGGGTTGAGAGGCAGCAGGTATCACTTTGTGTGCAATTAAATTTAGATGTTAGTTATTTTGTTTACATTTTAAAGTTTGCCTTTCCCTCTTAATTGTTTTTAGGCCCCCGGTGAGGGGAGGATGCTGAGACCGAGACCTGCAGTACAGCAAGTGTCAGAGGAGCCCAAGCAGCTCAAGGTACAAACACCTTGCTCTGATATAAAATACTTTTTTCTTCACACTTTACATTGAAACAAAATCATTAGCCACTTTCACACATGGAACCAGTAAAATGGCCGAATGTACTTTTTTGGTGAAGGTATCACATCTGTTATTCACAAATTGCCAAAGATCATGCTGGCATTTTGACAGCAGGCCCTATGCACGACACGCATGACCTCTAAATGCCAAATTGCTGTTAAATTTATAGGGAAAGCTCAAAAGCTGCGTTTCCACCGTCGGACCAAATGAATGCATTCTAGTGTGTGCCAAGGCCAGTTGCTTTCCCACTGTCACTTCCGGGGCTTAATTGTGCCTCCTCGGGGCTTATTCGGGGCCAATGGCTTTTGGCCCGCCAATTACCCTTGGGCCAAAGAAGGCGAGCTGGGGATTGAGACGTGGTTAAAGTCAAAGGCGTTTAAAGAGTTCAGTGAGACACTCGTGCTGTGTTTCATTGAAGTCGGATGTGGGATATTCCTACTTGAATTCCATTGCCAGATGCTTGGAAAATGACGGTTTAACAACCAAAACTGCAACACTCCCTATTAGCATAACAGGTTTGAATGTTTCCTAGCAACTCAACAGTGCTGCTATGCTAGCATTTGTGGTACAGGTGTAAAAGAGTGTTTAATTTACTGTGTTTTTACACCATTCTCTGCAAACATTTGTTAAACAAGCTTTAATATCTTGTAATGTAGGAAGTTTGACTCATTGATTGAAATCATTTAATAAAAGTGAATGTTTATCACTAACTTTGTACACCACTGGGTGCCAACATATTTGTGTGACGTCACGCACCTGCATCTCAGTGAAAAAAATTGCAGACACATTACAAATCCGTTAAGATGCACAATGGACAAAGCGGTGCAGAAAGGAAGAGCTTTTACATGGTTCAAGATCATGGACAGTGTGCTGGGACATCGTCCTGCTGTTACTGGAGAGACCACTCGGGACACCATGGCAGTTGAAGTCGGTGAGTTGTTAAATTATCTTGCTAGCTAGCTAGCTGATGTTTCCATACAATATAAACTTGATATTCTAGATAACTAGATAACATGCGTGTTTGTTTTGGCTTGTGAAATGGGTGGGGTGTGTGACGTTTGCACCAGGGTGGCATATTAAAGGCGGGTTTTAGGGCAACGCTGCAGGGCTTTTGGCCCGATGGTGGGAATGCAGAGCGATTTTGGTCTCGCGGCTCGTGGTCCAAAGCTACTGACCCCAGCTTATCTGATAGTGGAAAAGCAGTTAATGTGTGAAAGTGCCGAATGACCAGTGTGAGAATTCTGTATTAAATTCACAAGTACAGAATATATCTAGTGGATGTAATGGTGTCTGTTTTCCAGGAAATTGTGGACCCTTGGAAATGGCATGACTCATATGTTGCATTTGGAGAGGACAAGCCTCTCAAAACAGGTCTGCTGTCAGTCTAACATTCCTCAAGATGTGTCATGACATTTCCCATATAAAATAACTGACACGTTAACATAAATTAACTTATCTTTTCTAAAACTACCTTCTTACTATTGTATTTTCTGTCTTCTCTGCCCTCTAGGAAAATGTTACAAAGTGCCAGCAGGTCTGGAGGAGTCAGGAAAGAGGAAGAGGAAGGGCTCTTCAAAATTGCAGGACTTTGGGAGCTGGTTCTCTAAAACCTGTAAGTTTCTATCTATTCAAGTATTCGAAAAGGAATGGGAGAAATCACTATTTTTTCCTTGTGATTCTGACAACATCTGTTTTTGCCTTTTTATAGTTGAGACTGCAGATCGCAAACTTAAGAATGGGCCTACTTATCCTGGTAATGCTCAGAGATATTGCTTTAACCGAAAAAGAAAATGGCATGGACTCATAGTAATTTGTAATACAATTTTATTTTATTGTAGACCTTAACTACATCTTTGTGAATAAAATGGACCAGCGCCTGAAAGTACAAAAGCACATATTTAGGAAAGGGGTAAATACTATTTTGAGTTAATAAATGATAGTTGTTATGTTTAAGTATGTTTGTAGATGATGTGTAGTTTAACCCCAGGCATGTTCTGTTTTAGGGTGTTTTTGTCTCTGATGAGGAGTTGAAGAGAACTTACTTGGAACCAGAAAATCATGAGGACCAGATTGAGGAGGTCTGGCATCCAGACGCAGAGGGTGAGACGCAAACCTTAACACTAACACACACTAATCAAATTCAAAGTTACTTGTGTATCACTTTTGTCTAATCTGTTTTTCCTTTACAGTTTGTTTTTAAGGGCAGAGACTAGTTTGATTAAAACGGTTGCTCTCGTCTAAAACTACGTTATATTTTGTGTCATCCAGTTGCCTGTTTTCTGCATTATTGGATGGAAACATTATTTAAAAACCTCACAATGTGAACGGTTTTGTGGTATTTCTAATTCAGGCGAGGACTTTTCAGATCAGGAAAATGACAACTTGGTTGATGAACTTGAACCTGCAGAACACCTTGGTGAACCAGAGAAAATTTTCCAAGACTTGCATATGAGCCGGATAAGTTATGAAGACCTGGTGAAGAAGAGTGTGGTATGAAAAGCTTGGTCATACAGTGGTCATACTAAAGATTTCTTGTACTGTAAACCCTAATGTTGTCTTTACAAGCTGTCTTAAAATGTCAAGTTTTGGGCTCATAACTCAAATATCTAAGTTCCTTGAACTTATTTTTCTTTAAAATTCATAGACTTAAGATTTTATGTGTTAATAACTCAAACCATTGAGTACAAAATTGAGGCTATGGGAAATACCCACAATGCCTTGCGCTTGAATAATTTAACTCTGTTTCATCGGTCAAAGGGTACTTACGGAGGCATTTTAAATAGTTATTAAGAATTCATAGAGGTTTTAGCTCCTTTTATTTATGTTGTTTTGTTGCAATTAGTTGTTTTGTGTGATGTCACCATTAGGGTGATCTGTGTCTCCTTTGGTAAAGTTGGACCGTGTTCACAATATCTCAGTTTTCCTTGTGCATGTGCAACTAAAGTACAGGTGTCTATGCATTTCTGTGGAGAAATAAGTTTATTGAACGATTAACCTAGATTCAGTTATAATCTTCATAATTGAAGCCGCATTATTGTATGACTAAATTTGAGTCCATTCAATTAAAAAAGTTGAAACGACATTTAAATAGCAAATCTGAGTCTTATTCTAATTGCATTTAGTTACCTTAACTTAAATAGTTACGTTCATTCTATATGAAAACCAAGTTAAGTGAACTTATTTACACAAGTTTGGAAGGCACCATTACTCAATTCAGTTGAGAGAACGAGTTTACTCAATCTATTGAGTAGAGTCAACTTAGGGTTTTCAGTGGTGGAGAATAATGTTTTATATGAATTTAATAATGGTAATTTATATGGGGCGCCTGGGTAGCTCAGCGAGCATTGACGTTGACTACCACCCCTGGTGTCGCGAGTTGAATCCAGGGCGTGCTGTGTGACTCCAGCCAGGTCTCCTAAGCAACCAAATTGGTCCGGTTGCTAGGGAGGGTAGAGTCACATGGGGTGACCTCCTTGTGGTCGCTATAATGTGGTTCTCGCTCTCGGTGGGGCATGTGGTGAGTTGTGCGTAGATGCCACGGAGAATAGTGTGAAGCCTCCACACGCGCTAGGTCTCCGCAGTAACGCACTCAACAAGCCACGTGTTAAGATACGTGGATTAACGGTCTCAGACGTGGAGGCAACTGAGATTCATCCTCCGCCACACGGATTGAGGCGAGTCACTACGCCACCACAAGCGCATTGGGAATTGGGCATTCCAAATTGGAGAGAAAAAGGGGAGAAAAATCACCAAATCAATAATAGTAATTTATTTCTCTGGATGTAGGATTTGTTTCTGGTGAACTCTCAGAAGTACGCACAGGAAACAGCGTTATCTCGAAGAGTGAAAGAGTGGGAGGATGGAATCAACCCTCATCTCTCTGCTCAGGTAATGATGGATGAATAAAAAAAAATTCTCAATGACAATGTCCTTCTGCAACCACTGAATGTTACCTCAATTTAGATTTATTCTCCATAAGAATAAATATAAAGGGAACTATTGGTTGCAATTTGACTGGATTAATTGGATCCCTTTTCCTAATGTTTTTGAGGCTTTTCATCCATACAGGAGACCCGTCCAGCTTTTGACATCCATGAGTATGGAGACAGGATCGTTCAGGCACTCTCTAATGTCGGGGTGAAAAAATCATTTGCTGCAATAGTCAAAGGCAAAGAGAACACCGAAGCCTGCAGATATATGTTGGCTACATTACAGCTGGTCAGTGTACAGAACAATAACTGCTGATACTACTACTAAGTCTGAGAGTTTAGTAATGCACAGGGTGCGTGCATGGTTGTGGAAATCCTGGAAATTTCAGGGAATTTTAAAATGAAATTACAGGCCCGGAAAAGTCCTGGAAATTTCAATAGTGAATATACAGTACATTTGTCAAGATTTGCTCTGCTTCAAAATAGCTCATTGGGTAGACATGACTCTTTGGGAGTGCTTGTGCAGAGTAAAACTGTTTGCCCACAAACCAATAAGATAACATCAGTCTGTCTGTTAAAGGCCGGGTTATAAGTCTGCTTCACACCTACGCCGTAGATTGCATTTATAGTTTTGCATTGGTGCTTCATTCTGTGAGTGCACAGCCAGAATGTTAGTGTATTGAGAGAAAATGCCTTCATTTCTGAAATAATTACACATTTCATAAATTAACAAAAGCAGTGTAATATGTGGATGTAAAGATAATTATTAAATTATTGTAGCATTAAAAACGAGTTCATTAAAGTATGTGAACGTGTTGACATTTAGGTAGGCTTACATATTATTTATTATACATGTGTATATACATATTTATATAATATACTCTGCCATGCAGAGAGAAAATAAATCAGGCACATACTGTATATTTGCTCGAGTTGCTTATAATAATAATAATAATAATAATAATAATAAATACATATTTTAGTATATTTTTGATGCTCCGTGCTGGAAAAAAAAAAACCCCAGTAAAATGTATTTAATGTTCACTTCAACACAAAATGGGTGTCGCTGTAAGCACCATAGCTACAGCCTAAAGTCTTATTGGAGACATTTGTGCTAATAATACTAATTAGTATATTCACAATATACTTAAGTATATTTGAGAGGGAAAACTCAATGTGTGAAAGTGCTGAATGACCTTTATAGTACCCTTTTGGAGTAACCCTGTAATTACTGCAATTAAAGAGTCTTTTTTTTATTTTTTTTATCCCATTTTCTCCCAATTTGGAATGCCCAATTCCCACTACTTAGTAGGTCCTTGCGGTGGCGCGGTTACTCACCTCAATCTGGGTGGCGGAGGACAAGTCTCAGTTGTCTCCTCTTCTGAGATAGTCAATATGCGCATCTTATCACGTGGCTTGTTGTGCATGACACTGCGGAGACTACCAGCATGTGGAGGCTCATGCTACTCTCCGCGATCCACGCACAACTTACCACGCGCCCCACTGAGTGAGAACCACTAATCGCGACCATGAGGAGGTTACCCCATGTGACTCTACCCTCCCTAGCAACGGGGCCAATTTGGTTACTTAGACATGGCTGGAGTCACTCAGCACACCCTGGATTTGAACTTGCGACTCCAGGGGTTGTAGTCAGCGTCAATACTCGCTGAGCTAACCAGCCCCAAAGAGTCTGTTCTTTGACTGAGATTTGTATAGGCACTTGGGGCATTATTGAGGACCTGTTTGGGCAAATGGCAATCCTGTTTTAGCTTTAACATGAAACAAAAGTGAGGATTTATGATCTGACATACACTTTTCCATTGCAGGCCAATGATTACACAGTGGAGATTGACAAGGGGGAGGGTCTTGAAGAAAGCGTAGATGCAATGGCTCTCACATTACTGACTACAAAGAGGGCTCATGAACGTCTCAAAACCTACAATGCACCCTCTGCAACAGATATTCCCTGACTTGTTTATTGCTCATCTTTCATCTGTTGCCCTTAATAGAAGCTATTTAGCATAGACAATATCAGAGACTTCTCAGGCATTCAGAGGACTTTAAATACTAGTTGGGTCATTCAAAAATGTATTCTGATATACAGCATTGCCTTTCCATTTGTATTTGGTCTTCAAACATGCGTGGATAGATCTGAGCTCTGAGATGAGGGAATAATTTACAGGCATGCTCACATTAGCTGTATTGCAAAAAGACCTGCTTTGATTTTTAATAGGCTACTTTGTCATTTCATAGCTAAAATTATGATATTATATAAAAGTCTTTAAAATGGTTCTATGAATTTTCTCTGATTTTAAAGTAAAATCCACAATGGTAAATTGAGACTTTTTCCATTTTCATCTCCAAGTAAATTGCATGTCTGTACCGTTTCTAAACTATTAAAATCACAGTAGCATAAAGTAACTAAAACAAAAAATAGTGGTGCACTATTTAAAAGTAAACTGTTCTGTGTGTGATGTGAATGACACTGTTACTCTGCAGTAGCGAGGACTTCTCAATCTGTTTTGAAAGTGCCTGTTTTAGATTGGCTAAATAATAATCCTATATTGATGCTGGTTTAATCAGCTGAACTGAATCAGAAATCATTGCCCATACCAAGTCAGTTTATTGTGTGGCAATTACAAACTTTGTGCACAAAGTTTTTTTCACAATTCCATGTATTAATCTGGAAATAATTTAACATACATTTTCATATGATTTCGAACACTCTCAGCAATCTGGTTGTCATTTTTCATTCTATTGTAGTAGTCCAGAAACAGGCCATCTGGATTAACCAGGTAGATTAGTATGGTGTGGTCCACAATATAATCTCCATCCTCATCTTTAGGGCCAGCACTGGCGTAGACCCTATAATCCCGTCCTGCCTCCTTCACTTCCTCTGCGGTCCCTGTCAGTCCAACTAGTCGTGGATGGAAGTCTTTCACATACTTAGCCATAGCGGCCACATCATCTCTCTCAGGGTCAACTGTGATGAACAAAGGCTGAACAGAGGGCAAGCTAGGGTCTTTATCCAGAATACGTACCACACTGGTCATCTTATCCAGCTCATCTGGGCAGATATCTGGGCAGTGGGTGAAACCGAAGTATAAGAGCACCCAATGGCCCAAGTAGTCCCGTTTAGTCCTGCGTTGTCCCGTGTGGTCCAACAAGTGGAAGTCTCCCTGTCCTACAGCCACCTTCCTCAACTGCTCCAGTCTCTGCTTCTGCAGCCTCTGCTGCTTCTCCTGGTACACATACCACCAGGTACCTATGATACCACCTCCAAACAGCAGTGTCACCACCAGTCGAGTGCGCAGTTTGATCCCTGCGAACGAGCCTGGGTTTGGAGGTTTAGAGGAGCTCTGAGAATAGGAAGCTCTTGGTTCTAAGAATAAACATGATTGACGATGGTGTGGTGAAGGAAAACCATGAGCTGATGTCCTGAACTGGGCCTGTTGCATCTTTTTGAGGGATCTGTACAAGGAGAACATGCCCTTTGGAACATGATGTGAAAGGTTATTTGTTCCTGGAGTGTGGGATGATTTAATTGTTGACTGCAGGATGCTCCTTGATGTCATATATGAGCGGAGTCCTCCAAGACTGCTGAGACTAAACATCCTCAGCATACATGAAGCACAACTAAAGGAGACCAAGAAAAACATGAGTGAGGGGAGCAGCAGAGCAAAGCCTATGTTGATAAAATGGCAATAATCTAAATCATGGGTTTTCAATCCTGCTCCTAGAGAGCTACCTTCATGCAGAATTTACTTTTTAAAAATCTATTTCTACTTCTAGCTGGTTCAGGTTTGTTTGATTAGGGTTGGAACTACACTCTGCAACAAGGTAGATCTCTAGGAGCATGACTTGACACCCCTGATTTAAATAATAAACCAAAATACATATTATGAAAGAATATCAGCTTCCACAAAGCACCATAATTACAATCTAATCATTAAAGGGATAGTTCACCCAAAAATGAAATTCTCATCATTTACTCACCCTCTGCCATCCCAAATGTGTATCACTTTTTTTCTTCTGCTGAACAAAAATGAAGATTTTTGTTAGAATATTTCAGCTCTGTAGGACCATACAATGCAAGTGAATGGTGACCAAATCTTTGAAGCTCCAAAAAGCAGCACAAAATTAATCCAAATGACTCCAGTGGTATAATCCATGTCTTCAGAAGTGATCCAAAAGCTTTTGGGTGAGAAAAGACCAAAACATAACTCCTTTTTCACTGTACATCTTGAAATTGCAGTTTCTAGGTACAATCATGGTTTCAAGCTCGATGCTAGATGGCGCTATAGGAAGTGTAATTGAGCTTAAAATCATGATTGCCAAGGAGCCTGCTGATGTCAAGATTTATAGTGGAAAAGGAGTTATATTTTGGTCCGTCCTCATCCAAAACCGATTGGATTGCTTCAGAAGACATATTTAACCACTGGAGTCCTATGGATTACTTTTAAGCTGCCTTTTTGTGCTTTTTGGAGCTTCAACGTTCTAATCACCGTTCACTTGCATTGTGAGGATCTACAGAGCTGAGATATTCTTCTAAAAATCCACGTTTGTGTTAAGCAGAAGAAATAAAGTCATACACATCTGGGATGGCATTAGTGAGTAAATGATGAGAGAATTTTCATTTTTGGGTGAACTATCCCTTTACTTAAAGTAAGGATGCATACAATTATGCTCACTTATCTAAAAGAACAATACATCAATTCACATTCTAGTAGGTCACACGACTTGAAATAATTATTAAAAAGAAACATTGGGGCATCTTTAAAACCGGTCCAAAAAGCATGTATTCCATTCAATGTCACCTGTTAATGCTACAACAACAAGCTAGCTCTTCAAAATAACTAACCTAGAGTTTAAACTACTCATGTCAGTACAAACATAGGACTCGTATTATATTAAACACGTTCTCATGGCACAATATTTTAAAATGTTACTAACCCTGGAGTCACAGTCGTGTGTCCTTACGGCAAACTTTAAACGTGAGCTACTGCTGCACATGTGACATGATTGTACAACAGTCCGGGTGGAGGAAAACAAACGTCACACTTTAATTTCGAGGGCGCAGATTCATTTAACAGCTAATAGAAAATGTAGATCACGTAGGATTTTTGTTATTTATAATAGGTCACTGTAAAATTACTTATAAATATTTAAAATATTTTAATATGTAAAAATGTGTGTTAATATTTGCAACATGCACATTATATCGGTAGATTCGCGTTTAACAGTCGTGTTGTATCCACTGATCAGTGGTTGTATCACTTCCAGCCAGTAGATGGCAGGTTGGCATGTGAGAAAATGGATTGTTATAATTTTGAATAACGTTCTGTAAGTTTTTCCTTATTCAGTTATAGTGTTTTATAAATGTATACCATTTTCATTATGTTTTTCACAAACTGCTAATAAAAAGGTAGGCTTCTTCACGCGCATGGTGTTGCCCTGTAAGCAGTGTACGCGCTTCTTATCCATAACAACAGACTCAAACCCCTTGTAGCCCTCTCGCTTTAAAAATGGACTCTGCACCAGCATTCTATTATGGACCCCTGGATAAATGCAACGCTGTACTATCAGCCTTAAAAAGTGACCTACAAGAGTTTAAAGGGCATATAAAGGAATGCGTGAAGCATTTACATGTTTCCATTGATCATGGTATAAATATTGGGGGGTTTGTACTTGCTTGTTTTGATTCTTTGGGGGGGTTACCCCAAAAGACCTCGAGTCTTTAATGACCCGGGACCCCATTCCACCCCGTACCTATTTTTGGAGTTTAATGTTAGGCGAAACACCCATGCATTTAAGGGTTAAAAGGATACAAAAGTATCATAGTCCATGCTATTTGTGTATCATATTCCAAGTCTTGTGAAGACATACAATAGGTTTTGGTGAGAAACAAATTTATTACCATTTTCAGTCCAAATCTTGATGTCTGTTGCATGTTCACAAGTAGTTGTTTCTCACCAAAACCTATCGTAAGCTATCATAAAGCTGTCAATACTTTTGAGTCACAACAGCCATTGCATTTAAAAGTCAGACCAGGATATTCATTAAAACATCTCCTTTTGTGTTCCATATAAGAAAGGAAGTCATACAGGTTTGGAACAACACAAGGGTGAATAAATTATGACAGATTTCCATGTTTGGGTGAACTATTCCTTTAATGGTAAAATACTTTGTAACTGATATCTAAGGTAATGTAAGAAGACCACATCTGCCTCCTGTTGTGCTTTATCTGGCAATAGGTGTTTGCACAAAGACCCCATGGCGAGATCAGTGAATTGGCCAAGCTGGAAGAGATGACTGGCGCCCAAGTGTCATTTGAGACCCAACAAGTTTTTAAAGAGGCCACGATAAAAGTGATAATGAAATCCTATTTTATCTGACTAAACAATACATGCTGTTGTTTAATAGTTCTTATATTATAACTGCCTGCTTCTTACCTGTCTTGCATCATGTTATTGCTTCATTGATGAAATTAAGCTTGCAGTGATGGTGTTTAAGCATTCGGTGTATGAGACATGCAGGAACAGAAGGCCCAAACAGAAGATCAGTTTAAGAGAGCCATAGCTAGTGAGTGTTCTACAGTACATTATTTAGTTGCAATGCTTAGATTTACAGGATTCCTCTTTTTTTCCCAGTTGTTCTTCTTGTAGACTCCATGGCCTCGCACGCTCACTGAGCGTATTCTGATGGAGATATTTGAAGGTAATGCTGCTCAGTTCTTGGCTGTGCTGGAAGTTCTTCATGACAGCTCTGTCAGGCCACTGCACACCTGCTTGCCTGAAGAATCTGAGGTCCAAGAAGTGGTACTGGAACTCATATCAGCCGACATTAACTTACTGTGTGATAAACATTATAATACTCTTTGCCTCTGTATAAGTACACATCACTTCGTGTAGAGTTTAAATGTTCCCTTTTTTGTCATAGGGATTGGGGGTTCAGAACACATCTTTGATGTGAGTTTGCCTCCCTCTGTGAATGCAGTCACTCCTACTTCCACTCTCTTTGAGATGGCTGTAGATGGTGTAGTTGTTTCATTCAGCATGCCTCTTTCCCTTTCACTCTTATGTGTTTCTGTGTGTTTATATGTAGAGAAGCACTGTTCAGGGACTGTTTTTTGTCTCACAGGGAAGAGTAAGATCCCAGTAGATGCTGCGGTGAAGTTTGTGAAGCAGCTCTTCAGATATGAACAGTGGAATTTGTTTTGCTTGCTCTGTACTGCTCTTACATCAGTTCTAGCTGTGAGTAATTCTGTAATAAAAAATAAAAAAATCAGCATATCTGATCTACCTTCTTAGCGATCTTTTCTTGTCCTGTATGCAGAACATGGAGGGTTGTCTGTTCGGGAAATTCAAGCTGGACCTTATGCTTTTGGAGGCTGTGGAATGTGTGATGTCCACTCAAAGGGTTAAATTTATCATGAAAGACACTTCTGTCCATGGTAAAGCTGGTTTACTATTCATTTTTCTTCTGGAATATAATGAATTTTAATTTATACACTTATAACACATTGTTAGCAAAAGACATGCGAACTGTCCGAATGTATAGCCAGATAGACTCATGCAACACTCAAGAAAGTTCCTGCAACTATTATTATTATTATTGTTATTATTTATAAAAACCCAAAATACACATAATGCCTTTTCCTCTACAGATAAAGACAAGAATATTGGGCCGGCAAGCATGACAGAAGAATTCTTCAATCTTATTCAGATGCTTCATGTGTGTATTTGCAAGGCAGACAAGGTCAGCTCTCTGTCCCACCCTCTAAAGAGATCATTGAAATGTTGTGGGTAACCTGACAGTGTGTTTTGTTTTTGCACGCAGAATATTCAACCTGATGCCGACTTGGTGCTGGACATTGTGCTGTTCTTTTGGGCAAAATGCAAAAGCGTCTTTCAAAGACCATAGACGAGGTACTATGATCCTGTGCAATACCTGGGAAAGATGGAAAACCAAGACCAGGTTATTAATAATTAGGGCTGTCGGTAGATTAAATTCTTTTAAATCACGATTAATCTAATAATTTTTCATAGTTAATCGCGATTAATCTCAGATTTTAAAAGTAGTTAAATTTGACTCTCTAAATATTTATTTCCTGTCATAATGTATTTTTTTATTTTATTTTTTATTTGGAAAGAACAATACATTAGAAAAAAACAAGACAGTATGTGACAAAAATGCTTTCTTAACATTTTCCAAACTCCGCAGTATAAAGACAGAAATTCACTAAAATAGTTCCAGTTCCAGTAACATTAAACATTTCCCAAAGTCTAAGTGGGATGTTGATTGATTGACAGAACTAGTACTCATTGCAATGCACATTAAACCCTCATTTAATATTAATCAGTCAGGCAGGCTGTCTTTTCACTTTAGAATTGAAATGCACATGATTCGTGTCAGGGGATTCAGTGCTGCATTGAACTCCATATGAAAAGCGCATCTTGTTCTGCTTTTAGCGGTGGCACTTCCAAAAGTTAATTCATCCAAACTGTCCGGTGATCATTAGCTGGCACTACAAATGCTCGGCGGCAATGGGTACAAAGTTGAAATTATATGAAATTTAAGCGGAGCGTCAACAGGGATAAAAACTAGCTGCATAGAGGGTTTATAAGAATTTACATGCTTATGTGGTCAAATGCTGACTTACAAAAGACGTGTGAAGGACTTCAGTGAAGTCCTGCGAAGTCCCTTCAGCATTAGTTTTATAAGAGGTTCTTTCTCCAACACTTGATCATTGGCATGGACTTGCTGTTGTGTGTTTTTTTTTTTTTTTTTGTGTGTGTGTGTATGAGTGTAATGTCCCCACTAAACACATCACAAAGGCCCTGCCCTCTAACAGTGTTAACAACTCACACAGAGCTGAATAAAATATCAGAATCTAATGTTAAATCGGCACATGCCTTAATCGTGATTAAGAAAAATCTACGCGTTAAACATTTTAAATAAATCGCATGCATTAACGCGTTACGCTGACAGCACTATTAATAATCCAATTAACATTGACGTAAAATACTTATTATGACAGAAAGTGAATAAAAGTGAATAGTGACATTCCTACACCTACTTATGTGTTCCACGCAAAATAGAAAGTCAGATGGGTTTGGGACTATAAGCAGAGTAAATGATTGCATAATTTTTTATTTTTAGGTGAACTGTCACTTTAAATGTAGTTTTTTTTTTTACATGACAATTTGTTCCGTAGTGGGTGGAGACCCTGCTCTTGCTGTGTGAAGTGGCCCATGAGTATCAGCTGGCTGAAATAGATCTTGTATCTGTGGTTGAAATGACTCTGAGACTGGCCATGGTGCTGGAAAGCAGTGCAGATACCCCACCACAGTCAGGCAGAAAAACAGGTACTATGTACCAAGTAGAGGGGTTTAACACAGCAACCTTATATACCCAAGGGATACCCAAGTATTGCCCTATTTGTCAGACATACACTGTAAACATTAGTTGGCAGTGGTGGCTCAGCGGTTAAGGCTCTGGGTTACTGATCAGAAGGTCGGGGGTTCAAGCCCCAGCACCGCCAAGATGCCACCATTGGTCCTTTGAGCAAGGCTCTTGACCCTATCTGCTCCAGGGGTGCCATATCATGGCTGACCCTGCACTCTGACCCCAGCTTAGCTGGGATATGTGAAAAAAAACTGAATTTCACTGTATATGTGCAAATGTGTGATCATTAAAATAAAATAAAAATAAAACATGATGGTGATGCCTTTAGTAACACATTTTGTAAAACATTGGAATGTGTTGCTCTGTGCTTCTATAGCCACCACTGAAGACAGCAGTGAAGAGTCCATCCCTGTTGGAAAAACTGCAAGCACACATTATATTGTAGGCTGTCCTATGAGAGAAAAACAGAATTCATGCAAGTAAAACACCACTGAAAGTTTATCTTACAGCACTTGTACATTTACAAATGGTATTATTGCATAAAAATGAACAAGATCAGAATTTACAGGATTTAGAGAAGTTGTCTTCCCAACCTTGGTAAACAGTTTTATACTTGCATGTACTGAATGTCTACAGAGGTCCAAAACAGAGCAGTTGCAGACTGCACTGGATTTGGTGGAGCAAGGCATAGAGTGTGTGTCCAGGGGCAGAGCCAATTCACTCTATGGGAGCTCTGCTGTCTTTGATGAGGTTTTCATGCAGGTAAGAGTATATACCAAGTTCTGTTTACTGCAACACAAGCCCCAAACATTAATTCCTGTTTGAAGTATGAATATGAAGAGACTAAAATATGGAAAAGAGCACAAATCTAGTACTAAGACCTTTCCTTATCAAACACTTTTACCCTAATCCAAATATATCAATCAAAATGAGTTCCAGTGTTTTTCTCATTTACAGAGAGTTTACCATAGATGCATATGTTAAGCATGCTTTATATCAAATACATGACTTCTTTCTCAGCCACAGAAGTGTGGTGAAACCAAGAGTTCCATGAGTGGCGAAGTTTTAGAAGACAGCAGTACCCATGACCTTTCTGGCCTATCCATGGATTTACACTTAGAGCTGCTGGTCTTCCATTATACACTCTCCCTCAAGATGTCTGACTATTCTATTCTATTGTCTATTCTGTGACTCTTTCTCTAATGGGGGGCCTTTGATCTGGGGCCAGGTTAGTACTTGTAGAGTGAAACTGGCCTTAAGATATTTTGAATATTTAATCATAACTGATCACATTGTCAGCCAGCCCAATTTTTCTCAAGTAATTGTCTCTAATTTTTGTAAATCTGGTCTATCTTTACATCCAACACAGGAGGCCAGGCTTGCCAAGTGTGAACGGATGTTGGTGGCCATAGATCTTGCTTTGCACCTCAATAAGAGCAGTGACACTTTGTAGGCAGTAGTGAGCTGTTACGGCCTTCTGGCTCCATTAATCTACAATAGAGGTGACTACCTGTATATTTGCTTCATAATCCCCCTATTTAATTGCCAATTTAGGACAAAAACACATAAGTGACACATAAGTGATCTATTAGTTTTATGTCTGGAAGATTTGAATATTAGTTTATGGACCTTATTCACAGTAGCGCCATCATTAATTTGTTATGGGAATGACAACCAGCCTATGAGAGATAGATTTATGGTCTCTTCAATTGGTTGTACTGTTATTTAAAGGTTTGTGGATCATTCCACTGATGAAACATTGAAAAAACATCTTTCCAAGAAATTTCAGTTGACAAAAAACATCAGATAACACAAGTTGTGGAATACAGATGTGATCTAGGAGCTTTACATAGCTTTATAGAGTGCATGTAATTGAAGAAGCTGTAAATCTAATCTGTAAATCCCTCACAGCCCCATTTTCATTCAGGTTAAATATCAAACATAGTGCTGTTGTGAGTAAGGTCTATTGGAAGCTGTTTTAGGATCAGGTTGGAGGGAACATTAATCAGGAGCTCCATCATTATAGGATCAAATCATCTCTATACTTTATGACTAAATCACTATAGCAGAGGGGAATTTTGATGTTTCTCTGCATTTGTCTGTTTCAGGTGCTGCCCAAGGACTTTACTGTGCTGCTGGAAATCCAAAGAGTGCTCAAGCAGAAACGGGCTGCTAACGCCACAGAGTCCATGCAGCACATGGTCGCCTGTATTACATATTATTTAGCCAAGGTAAAAACATGTTGCCCAGCCAAATACATACACATAAATGCATAACTAGATGTGTTTGACAATGTCACCAAAGTAAGGGCTGTGTGTTTGCATTTGTTTAAAATTATTAGATGCAATTGTTTGCGTGTTTTTAGAGCTTGCACTTCACTCACGAGAGAGGAATGGCATCATCTGTGATTGGGTTGGGAAAGAAACTTCTTCAGGAGATCACTGAGCCTCCACAGCAGGCCCTCAAAAAAACATAATCAGTGGAACATGAAGGGGCGTGTGAAACATCTTAATCTACAATATTTTGCTCTTGATGTGTTGCATGTGAATGATTTAAATACTTGAAGCAATTTTCTGTCAGTGCAGGCTTCCATACGGACAAAATAAAGCATATTCAGTGTATTCAAGTATTAATGTGTGTGTCTGATTTCAAGAAGGCAGTTTCCACCCATGAAGAGGAGCCAAGTGAACAGTTAAAAGCTTTAGAGGTCACTGTCATAAAAAACATGCAAACATTTGGAAATGATGATGCCACTTCTTGTAACAAAACAGTTCATTTCTCAGATTGCAGATCAGAGGGACACTTCAGACCATAATTACAGTCCTTTGATTTTGCTTCTGCATGTACACTGTATGATTGCCTTCAACTCTCATATCATGTTTTATTAAGATCATGTGGAACAACATTAAAATGAATTGTATAGTATTTGTGTATATTTAACTTGTTATGGACTCATTTGTTGCAGTGTCTCATGGACATGAGCTCACTGGACAGGAAGACTGTGTCGTACACCACATGGGGATTGAAAATAGTTCCCTCCAGAAAGCCTTCCAAGAGGGTACAACAAAAAACAGATAATAAATAAAAATCTGATTCACTGAATGAGTTAGCATACACTCAGTGTGTTTGTGTGTGTACATGTTTATACTACATTGTGGGGACCAAATGTCCCCACAAGGATAGTAAAACCTGAGATCACCTACCTTGTGGGGCCCAGCCAGTGGTCCCCACGAGGGAAATGGTTTATTAAACATACTAAACGATGTTTTTTTTGTTTTGTTTTTTTATGTAAAGATGCAAAAAGGTTTCTGTGAGGGTTAGGTTTAGGGGTAGGGTTAGGGTTAGCGTTAGGGGACAGAAATTATCGTTAGATCTGTATAAAATCCATAAAATGCATAGAAGTCTATAGAGAGTCCCCACAATGATATAAAAACAAGTTTGTGTGTGTGTGTGTGTGTGTGTTTGATGTTGTGATAAATTTCAAACAGAAATCTTGTTTTCTGGAGTTTGTTGGATGCTTGCTCCAGAAAGCTCTGCAAGAAGATCAGCTGGATTTGGTGCTGCAATGGGAGCAGAACATTTTGAATTTGCTCTGCAGGTGAGTATGTGTGTGTCTGTGTAGGTCCATGCATGCAGTATAATTTTGGGAGTGTAGATGTTTTTGTGTTACATTTCTTTGCTGCCTGTAATATTTCTAGACATGATGAGGATCTATTCAGGCTATAGAAGCATACAGATCTACCAGGGGAGGAGGTTAATTTACTCACATGCCACATGCACTCTTTCTTTCTTTCTGTCAATTAAAACCATGAATCTTTGTTTCAGAAACAAAAAGGTAACACATTGCAGGGTGGCAAAAAGTCACTACTACAGAAGAAGCTACTGAGTGCATTCAAGAGCCAAAACTCTGAAAGGTAAAAAATTGCTGAAAAATCTCACACATCTTTGTTTCTGTATATTGTTTGCATAACACTTTATTATAACTGTCATTAACAAATTTAATATAATATTTAGAAGATTAGTAGTTCATGTGCTATCAAATTCATCATCTATATACTGTAATATTGTTATAATGTTACATTTCTGTTCAACAGATCCTTCACAAACAATTAAGCGACCAAAACTCATTTTCTAAAATATTCAGAAACATTTAGTATTCAAAAATGGATTCTTTATAAGTTTAAGTTTACAACTTTATTAATCCCACAAGGGGCAATTAATAGTAGGTTTTCAAACACAACAAACAAGAACAGTAGAAGACCATGCATGTATATCGAAGGTACAGTACATTAAGACCAAAAAATTACAGCACTTCATAGAACATAGAAAACATAATACATATTAAACATATTGCAGCACGCTTTCTATATATAAATATAGATATTAGTAAATAGAATAAATAAGTAGATACAATTTTATAAATTACATAGGCTGATAGCCTCTGGCACAAAAGTAAAGTTGTAACAGTTAGTTAGGCACCTGACGCTCCATAAATGCCTGCCTGAAGGCAAAATTAGGGTACAAGGGATGTGTGTCATCTCCCATAATACTCCAAGTCTTCCTTATAACTTGCTGTGCAAAGACACACCAGTAATTTTTGAACAAGTCCTAACTATGGTTTGCAGGCAGTTCTTATTCTTGAGAGAGAGTGATGAAAACCAACATATAAATGAAAAACACAGGACGCTTTCAATAAATTAACTATAAAAGGTCATCAGGATAGATCTTTAGACACAAAAATAATTTAGTTTCTTCAGAACATAGAGTCTTTTATGTGCCTTTTTAATGATAACCTCAGTGTTCTGCTCAAACTTTAACTTATTATCAAAATGTTTCCCAAGATACTTATACTCCTCCACTCTGTCCACCCCTACATCATTAATATACAATCCCAATCCAAAAAAGTTGGGACAGTATGAAAAATGCTAATAAAAACAAAAAGGAGTGATTTGTAAATCATATTCACTCTTTGCTATATTGAAAGCACTACAACTACACATTATATGATGTTTTACCTTGTGAATTTCCTTGTTTTTTTAAACTGTACAGTAATTTCAAATCAGATGATTGCAACACGCTCCAAAGAAGTTGGGACAGTCGAGTGTTTGCCACTGTGAAACATCACCATTTCTTCTAATAACACTTATTAAGCATTTAGGCAGTGAAGACACAAGTTTAAGTTTTGAAAGTGGAATATCCCCCCATTCATCCATTATCTAGGTCTTTATCTGCACAATTGTATGGGGTCTTTGTTGCCGTATGGTGTGCTTCATAATGCTCCACACATTCTGAATTGGAGACAGGTCAGAACTGCAGGTAGGCCAATCTAGCACTCACACTCTCTGCTCACACAGCCATGCACTTGAAATCCGGGCAGTATGTGGTTTGAAGTTGTCCTGCTGGAAATTGCAGGGACGTCCCTGGAAAAGACGGTGCTGGATAGCAGTATATGTTGCTCCAAAATTTGTACATATCTATCTGCATTCATGGTGTTCTCACAGATGAGCGAGTTACCCAAGCCATGAGCACTGACACACCCCTGGCCCATGCAGACACTGACTTTTGGACCTGACGCTGATAACAGCTTGGATGGCCCTTTTCCTCTTTGGCCCAGATAACATGATGGCTTTGCTTTTCAAAAACTTTTTGAAATGTGGACTCGTCAGACCAAAAAACACAGTTCCACTGTTCTACTTTCCATCTAAGATGAGACCGAGCCCAGAGAAGTTGGCAGCACTTCTGGACAGTGTTGATGTAGGGCTTCTGCTTTGCATAGTAAAGTCTTAACTTGCATCTGTGGATGCAGTGGCGAGTGGTGTTGACTAACAAAGGTTTACTAAAGTTATCACAAGCCCATGTTCAAGATATCCATTACAGATGAATACTGTTTTTTAAGACAGTGACGTCTGAGTGATCAGAGATCGCGTGCATTCAGAAGTGGTTTTCGCCTTGCCCTTTACGCACCGCGATTTGACCAGATTCCTTGAACCTTTTAAATATATTGTGCACTCTAGAGGGTAAAATGCCCAAAATCCATCCAATTTGTCTTTGGGGAACATTGTTCTCAAAGTGCTGGATTATTTGCTGAAGCATATGTTGGCAAACTGACAAGTCTCGAATGATCCTTGCTCTTGAAGGACTAGGCTGATTTTGGAGGCTTCTTATATGCTATGACACAATTGCCTCACCTGTTTAACATCTCCTGTTTCACATTGCCTTGTTATTTCAACTCATCAAATTATTTCTACTCTTAAATTGCCCCTCTCTCAAATTTTTGGAGCGTGTTGCAATCATCTGATTTGAAAAAAACTGTACATTTTCAAAAAACAATGAAATTCACAAGGAAAAACATCATATAATGTGTAGTTGTAGTGCTTTCAATATTTCAAAGGGTGAATATAATTTACAAATCACTCCTTTTTGTTTTTATTAGCATTTTTCATACTGTCCCAACTTTTTCGGAATTAGGGTTGTATACTGGTTCCAGTTTAGGAGCATTTTTTCTTAAATCAACCACCACATCCTTTGTTTAGAGATATTTATTTGCAGTTTACTCCATCACCAGGTGATAAACTCATGCAATGCAGGGCTATCATCGTGCTCCAAGCTTGAAAGCAGGGAGAGGAGAACCGTGTCATCTGCATATTTTGCAACATGACAGCTGGCCTGAGAATAAAGAATAAAAAGAATTGCTGAAAGTACGCATCTTGAGGTGATCCGATACATGTGTATAATGTATCGGATAAAGCTGCATTAACCCTAACCCTTTGTTGCCTACCTATTAAAAAGTCCAGAATCCATAAAACAAGCCTATGATTGACACTAAACTCATTGACAAGTTTCTTTACCAGAATAATGGGCTGCATTGGATTAAATGCTGACGAGAAATCCACAAAAAGCAGTCTGGCAAAGGCACATTATGCGTACACAGTATGCTTACATTAAGACGTCTTTCAAACTATATGTTTGTATTTTCTGTTATGTCTCTCAGAGAGGTGAAAGCTGTGGAAACTCTGCTAAATCAACTGGCTGCTTTTATCAGAAGGTATCGTCACAACTGGAAGCTGAGAGAGAGCCACTCTGAGGATTCACGGTGGTGTTGCCATGTCAACCTGAGCCTGGCCCATGCCCACCTAGGACTGCTGAGGAGAAACCTGGGCCCGCCTCACCAGCTCTGGTACTTAGACCCAGTAGCGAAACCCTGACATTTCCTGAATTATTATTAGTAATTTCATTTGGAGTCTTCTTCCAAAAACTTCTAATGTGGATCATACTCTGAATCTCAAGTCTGGTTTTGTATGATCCTAAAACATTTTTTATCCCTCATCTGAATAAAAAATAAAAGCAGCAGAGCTTGTTCCTTAGTGATTTGTCCTCTCAAATGGCAATGGTCATGAGTTTGTTTTCTTTCCTCTCTTGTGAACTCCAGTTTCAGTCATCTGCCGCTGTCTTCTTTCTGGCACGCTCTGGAACACTAGTAAAGTGGAAGAATGTTCCACAACATATCAGGAAACCTGAACTGACTCATCCCAAAGCTGCACCCCATCCTGGACGCTGCGCTTACCAAAGGGATGTGAAGCACTTATCGGGGTGGGTTGCAGTATCTCCAGTATGACAGAATTAGAATTTGAGGGTCCTTGATGCTGCTTTGTGGTATTAGGAACATTAAGTATTTAAGTGAAAATATTTATTATTTGCTTTGGATGTTAGTTCATCATGAGCACATTTCCTCAAATCAAGTAGAATTCTGGTTAGCTGAAAAATTATAAAATCTAATTTAAGCTGAATCTAAATTGCTCTGGTAAACTGATTTCTTAGTACGTTTTTGCTTTTATGACAGCATTTACTCAAGCTGGCATGAACTCCACAAGTTGCAAAACCTGATAATCCATGATATCCCAGAAGTTTCAAAAATGTGCTTACATTTGATTAGTGACCTAGAAATTGGTACAGAATCTTTTTTTTATTATTTTGTGTATAACTAGGTGCTGGCACATCATTGGTGTCACTGGACAACTTTACAATGGGTGTGTCAGACTCTGTGGGACCAGTCAAGTGTGCTGGCACAGATGGGGGAGCAAACCCTCCCTGGCTGATGCCCACAGCAGACAACTGACAGTAGATCAGCTGTATACTGTGATCACTCCTCTATTGGTGCTGGCTTCAGATCTTCTCATGGACATGATGGAGAGACTGAAGGTCAATACACCTCAATCTCATCTGCTTATATTTGAATACACATAGAGTACATTTGCTGATGTAAGAATAAAAGTCCTCTGATAAAGTGTCTACTTGAAAAATCCTACCATAGCCAATCCTGAAAGTCATATCAAATCTCTGCTCCATTGTGGATTTAAAGTATATGTTTTACTTTTTGTCCCTTTGGACATTTTTGTTCATAGCAGTGCAACAAGTTTTGGATATCTAGTATGTAAACTGCAGCTCAAAGGCATCAGCTACAACCTCTAGTTGCGGTGCATATTCCAAATGTTGTTGTTTTTTATGATCTAGCTGTGGAATGTTCATGGTGTGGAAGAGGATGAGCTGGATGCAAGTCTGTACTTTTCTGCTCCAATGGATGATGGTACAGTGGTAGATCTCCACTGGCTCTGAACTCTGGTGCTACACACACTAGAGCTCCTGTACAACCAGGCTAATTGGGAGAGTCTTGCCCACCTCACCCTGCTTTATAACACATACACACGGTATGCTGCTAACACTATGATACTGAGTCGCTTTGATTTTTCAAATGTTTTGTTAATGAATATGATTTGTTTATGAAAATGTTTATGAATATGATTTTTTTTTACAGATATTAATGTCCCAAGAGCATAGCTTTGAAATAGTTGCAATTAACAGCTATGATCACAACTTGTTTTATATACAAGTCTCCCATATTGTGGCTTGTTTTCCAGGGAGTGCTACTCTCACATGGTAACACCAGTTTTGGTGCATGCACAGAGGCTGTTGGACACGATCAGCTGTTTCGAGGGCCCACCTTCTCCCCAACCTCACTTCACCTACACTGAGATGATCACTGGAGAGAAGGTGAACAAAAATAAGAACTTGGGAAAACTACTTTACAATTTGAGTTCTATGATTAACAACCATTGGCAGTTTTCACCAAAAACCTTTGTCATGGGTATTCCAGTTGTGTTTGCAGTTGGGAAAATGTTGTTGCTGCGTTTTTGTGACTGATGTCCATAGGTGACCTGCAGGAACTATGCAGACAGTCAGTTGATGTCTCCCCAAGGACTTCACTTCACTTGCCAGCTTTGGACAAGTGCTTCTCTACCAGAGCCCAAGAAACTTCCAGGTACAGATTAGACAGCAGGAACCAGGCCCCTTTTTATTTTCTGATTTTTGCTGTGTGTGTGTTTGCATGACAAAAGTGTGTCACATTTGTAGTGCTTCTTGGTCATGTATAACACTTTTATCTAATGGGTTTAAAAGGACCATATGTTTAAGTTTTGTGTGTGTGTTAAATTGATTATTTTCCTCATTACAACAGATGTGAAGAGAGCTATGTGTCTAGTGTGTGTACCACTGGATGTGGAGGACACACTGCACTGTTTCAGAGAGTCTCTGGAGAAAAGACATCAAACACTACTGACCTTCCCGCACAGTCAAACTCTACTGCATCTGCATCTGCTGCTGGCTGACGCACAGCACCGTAAGCACGATACACGTTACACACGTTACATACTACCTTAATTAGCTCTTCTAAAATTAGTTTCAGGCAAAGCACTAAATAACACCTTACACTGAATGTGTCTGTTATTTAAGCAGAGGTTGAGGTGCTGTTCTGTAAGGAGACCAACACTGTTCTGCAGGGAAAAGTGGAATTCAGCTTAGCAGCCAGCACCCTGCCTGACATCAGCCCTCCAGATCTGTCCACTAAAGACTACAGCTCTCTGAGCTTCATCTACAGCACCACCCTGCCTCCATCACATATCCAGATGATTCTCTCCTCCAACAGCAATTTCATTAGTGAGAACTAATTTGGCATGCTACACGCAGCCTTTACTGAAGAGACCAGAATATTTTCCTGAGCAGTCTTTCCCAGTAAATATAAATGTTGTTTTGTGATTTCATGCAGAATATCTTCAAGCAAACAAGTACAACTCCCTGCAGGTGCAAGCACTCCATGACCTTGGAAACCTGCATTTCTACAATGGAAATCAGAAGTATGAGGTGGTAATCAGAAATTTTGTATTATTTTCACACTTTGTTTATTGTTTAGAGCGCTTCCATATACAGTGAGGCCCAAAAGTCTTAGAATAATAATTATTTATTTTTTTAACAATAAGTAGAATGCCGTAGGATTTTTAAAAATATAAAACCAAGAAAAGTTATTTAAGACATAGTTAAGATTCTGCACTATTTCTATGTCACTTATCAAATACAAATTTGTGACATTGACAGGTTAACTCCTTTGGACTAAAGAGCCAATTTCTTTGCTTTTTTGAAGCATACAAGATGCCCTTTGAAACATTATCACATTTTCCTGGAGTAACATGGATCATCTCGATTTGCACAAACTTGTGGAATCCATGCCAGCTCAAGTGCATGGCATGCTGCCATTAAAGCAAAGGGGGACTTTCCAAATTCCAAAAAAACTACCAAATACCACATATTGTTTTGCTGAAAAAGTAATTTTGGATTACATTAGACAAGAATGCAAAATATATTGAGCATTTTAACTAGTGGTCTCAGACATTTGGACCCCACTGTTTGTTTAGGTATGTTGTTTGTGCATTCATGGTAAATGAGGAGAAAAAGTATCTTGCTTGAGTTTTTGTTTATGTGAATGAGTGTATACTGTATGTCTGCTCCAGGGCAGCACACTCTTTCTGGAGTAAGGCTCTGGACTGTGCTCTGCAGAGCTCTGGAATTCTGGATTCTTGGGCTGGTGACTCATGGGGCGGCAGCTCCTCTCAGGAAACCCTACGGCATGCTGGGATATGGGGCAGTCTCCAGGGAGCTTTGCTTTCTGCCAAGATCGCACAGTGAGTTGAAACCAAATAGTTCTTTGTGACTGTGATCCATTACAGTATCAGTCAGTCAGTATGATGTCACTGTGATTTATCCTCTACTGACAGGCACATCTTGATTAACCAGCACACAAAATGCTGTCTGCTCTCTGCCAAACTCTTCAAGGTCAGAATTCACACTGCAAAAGCGAAGCTTTTTTAAATCAGCATTTTTTTCCTGTTTTTCCAGTAAAAATATCTAAACATCTTTAAAACAAGATACATGTACTTGAGAAGCAAAACTGTGTAAATTAAGTCTAGTTTTGAGAGAATATGTCTCTTGATTAAGTTTATTTTTATAACCACATTGGCTTTTCTTTTTCTTGTGTTAAACATACAGTAAACCTCACTGCATTTTGTTACATTTATGCTTAAAACAGTAAAACAAGAAAAAACTCCTGAGGAAAAAGTCCTCAGTTTTTTAACTCAGACAATAGTTAAAGTAGTGACAGCGGTATCACTCATTTAAGGATTCAAACATCAAAAGTTTAATATGGTTACATGCTCTGCAGTGCCTACTGATGGCCTCTATGCCCCATCCGATGATAGACTTGGCGTATGCCACATATTCTTTTTGATGACAGAGCTGATCCCTGGTGTCGACCTCTTCTCTGAGCCAGATCGAGGGAATCTTGGCACAACTGTTGCCAGTTTGTCTTTTCTCTGCCACTGGATATATACATCAGGGCACCTTCTCAAGGTGCTAACTAGACCCACACCAGAGACTATTTATTTAGTAGAGACAGGCCATTTAAAATGAATGGGAGAAATTGGAATGCCCAACCAAGGAGCTCTAAGCACTCAACGGTCAACGGATGTGGAAAGGAATTTCCGCATTACAGGTTAAAGAGCCAATCACCTTTTAGATACAGACATCGCCTGTCAATCAACTCGAGAACGCGCATGCACTTTAGTTATACAAGCCAGGAAAATTGCGCTTTCTGCGTAATTTGAGGTAAAGAAGCAACGTTTAAACGTAAGCGTGGCCAACAGTTTTTGAGATTTCGGTGTTTGCCCATTCAGGTAGATAGGAGCTGCATTGGCATGACTGGAAATACACTCCTGGGAACGTTCCAAAGATGGCCAACTTGCTAGAAAGCCCACACTCACTAACCCTCTTACTAACTGTATTAATATGACACATACTGAATTCTAAAATATTTATGTTCCTCTAATGGTAACCTGAAGGAATCAGTGGTTGTGTTGAACTATCACATATAATGTGTTTGCTCGTTTCATCTACTTACATATACTTATATAAATATTTCTTGTGTGTTTTCAGGCTCTTCCTATGCTAGCTCTTTACCTGTATATTGCCAGAACTGTGTGTCAAGATACACACCTCACTGTCACATGCTGAATACATTGTGTTACTTTTCATGTCTGTTGGTATATTAGAATTTCTTGCATTTGTGTGCTAATGCATGTTTACTTTCTGTTCATAGTAGAATTTTCTTGTATGTCTGTTAAAGCTGTGAGGTGAAAGTGTGTTTTGTGCGTGTTATTCATTCTTTTATTTGTGTATGTATGTGTGAATAAGTAAAGGTCTTGACAGAGTTGGGGGCCTTTACTCAGGCAGTTAAAGAACTCAACAGTCTCACATTTGGCAAGGAAATTCACCTGTATTATGGCTGCTACTACAGAGCAGAGAAGCCTTCTTGGGTAGAGTAGCATCTACAATTTACAACACACAAAAGTCATCCAAAATGATATATGCAATTATCTGCCATACAGATTTAATGTCAACAATTTAGGTGAATTGATTTGATAAAAGAACTGACCTTAAAGGGATAGTTCATCCAAAAATAAATATTCTGTAATAATTTACTCACCCTCATGTTGTTTCAAAATACGTATGACTTTCTGTCTTCTGTGGAAAATAAAAGAAGACATTAGGCATAATGTTAGGCTCAGTTACTCTTTCATTGTATGGAAATATGATGCTTTAAAAGTGAATGGTGACCGAGGCTAACATTCTACCTAACAACTCCTTTTGTGTTCCATGAAAGAAAGAAAATCAAATGGGTTTGGAGCAATTTGAGGGTGAGTAAATTAGTAGAGTTTTTATTTTTGGGTAAACTATCCCTTAAGTAAAGGTTTTAAACTTTTTAAAGTGGATTTATTTTCAGCACTTTATATTGTGCATTTACTAATTTCCTACCAGTGTTTTTGTGTTTGTTTTAATTTTAAATAGGATATTATCTTGCAGGCAAGGCATAAGTTTATTCAAGAGAAGCTTCTGCTGGATCCTTACAACTTCAGGTAAGTTTGCATGTTCTCACAGCTGTATATCAAAGAATTAGCAACATACTGTTTTCACTAAGCTTTAACGCTCTTTGTTTGTTAGGTTCTGGAGAATGTGGTCAATAGGAGTCCAAATGGAGATATTATGAGTCTTTATGGCTCAAGATTGACCAGGCAGCTTCTGATGGCCAGAGTTCATCTCACATTGACTATATGTAGCACTATACATGACTTGCCTGAGCCACTGACACCAGGTATTTTCTTCTTACTAGTCAGATTTGAACAATTAGAAATTACACTGATTAATCATCTATCTGTTTGTGAGAACCGACAGAAAGATCTGAGTTTGAGGAGAAAAGCTCTACTCTGAAAAGACGTTCTAGCACTCCTTGTGTATCTGATGCCCCCACTGCTGAGGAGTCTCAGTTTGCTACTCCCAACAAGATGCCCAAGGGTCTCCAGCTAAATGCAGAGAAGGACAAACTCACATTAGGAAGAGTCAAGGTGGTCCAGTTTACAATACCACAACTTTATGCTTATGCTTGTACAGTAAATGACAGCTTCTATGATATTAAAGCTGTCAGATGTTATAACAAATATTTCTCCTTGTTAAATTGACCATTATTCCAGATTTTTTTCCAGTCAGTAATCCGGGTGCTGTTGTAATGTACAACAGTTATAGATGCATTAAAAATAATAATAATAGCAAACTCATTTTAACGGGTGATTGCTTAATGGAACATTCCAGGTTCAATACAAGTTAAACTCAGTTGACAGCATTTGTGCCATAATGTTGATTACAACAAAAATTAATTTCAATTTGGCCCTCCTTTTCTTTAAAAAAGCACAAATCTGGATTACAGTGAGGCATTTACAATGGAAGTGAATGGGGCCAATTTGTAAATGTTAAAATGCTCACTGTTTCAAAAGTATAGCCACAAGAAATAAAGGATATGCATGTAAGCATGATTTTAGTGTTATAAAATCACTAACTAACCTTTTCTGTGTAAAGTTATAGCTAATTTTACACCTTTGTTGCCATTATGACGCAAACCATAAAAACAATGATTTAATCAACTTTACAGCTCATAATACACAAGTTTTAACAAAGAATTAATGTAAGTGCTTTTAGCTTCATATTTCTGCTTTTAAACCCTCTACAGATTTGCCCCATTCACTTCCATTGCAAGTGCCTCACTGTAATCCAGAATTTTGCTTTTTTTTAAGAAGAAAAGGGACAAGTAGTATTTCATTTTTGTGGTAATCAACAGTCACAAATGCTGTCAATTGATCTTAACTTGCATTGAACAAAGAGCATTCCTTTGACCAACTGACACACATGTGAAATTTCTTTAATTATAAAGTGTCTGCCAAGAACATTAATGACAAAGTGAATGTTAAGTCTTTTTCCCCTTTCAGCTAAAACTCCTGAAAGAGGCATATGCTCTGGTTAGTCCTGAGCTCTTTGCCCCACAGCAGCTGAGCAATGATCCTGAAGAGCCAGAGCTGGCTGTGGAGATCAGACTGTTGAGGTCCAATATCAACATGCAGCAGGGCAGAATTGCTGCTAGGTAGTATAGAAAATTACCTGTGTGGGTGGCTGGGGATGCATATATGTATGTCTGGGTGTTTGTGTCCAATTTAAAAGGCGGAAAACATCTTCCATCCCTATTGTAGTGCAGATTTGGCAGTGTCTGCTCTGAGTCTACTCCAGAGCTCTCCTGTCTTTCAAAGTGATTTCTGTCCACTGCCTCCTCCCAGACCACCCTCCTCTGCCCCAGACAATCCAGTGCCAAAATTAACCAGGTACTACCCCAAGTTACCTACATTAGTTCACTGCTTAAACCAGACAGATTTGGTTTAATAAAAAAAAAACTAAAAAAAAACTGACTGTTGTCAGTCTCCAGACTGGATTTGTTCCAGCAGGGCTGGAAGCCAGAGAACGCTTGGGACCTATCCTACTGGCTGCGGTTTGCTCCCTCGTAGGCCACATCCCTGGAACTTGCCATCTGCTCTGGTCAGCTCAGCTGCTCTTAAAAGTACAAAGTGACAGAAGTGTTGTTGACTCTAACTGGTGTTTTGCAGTTTTTGGTGTTTACTGACAGTCAGCATGTGTTTTTACAGGTGCAGAGGCACTCAGGTTGCTGAAAGAGGGTCTGGCTGAGGCCTGGGGAGATCCGGACGCTAAAGCCCAGCTGCTCCTACAGGGTGTTCAATTTAACACACACCATGGCAGACCCAAAGAGGACAGTACCATCATGCTACAGGTCAGCTATGATCTGGCTGTGAGAAACGATTAGGTTGGAACATTGTGTTGGACTATCATGTGTGTCTGTTTAGGAGATTGTGAGCCTGTTGTCTGGGTGCAATGTTCACTCTCTGCGCTCTCAAATGGCTTTAGCTGAGGCCGCACTGCTGCTTAGTGAGCTGAGAGGAACAGAAAGCCAGACTGTCCACCTTCTCACACACAAACTACTGCAGCATCAGGTTTCTCTTTTCACACTATCATCTTTACATACTTGTTATACAATCACTTTATCTAAAAATATGTTAGGATAGTTGGGTTAACTAGCTAAAGATGTTTAGGTCACAGATCATTTTAAACTTATCAGAATGATCATAGTAAATTGGTAGTTTTTGAATTGTTTTTCTCTGTTCTCAGCTCTGTGCCCTGGGGGAGTCCATAGGTTTGAAAAAAGTTGGTCAGGTGCAGCTACATTCTGAAGGCCTGAAGATGTCCTCAACTGCACAGGTGACCAATTGGGTGAAGTCTTCTCTCTGCCCGCTTGTCTCTTAACCAGTACTATTTGTGAACTGTTGAACATATGTGTTTGCAGGAATAGTAGTAAGACGTCTCATTTCCACGCAAAAAAACAGATCCCCAGAAAGTCATAGAGGCGCTGTTGGAGTGCATCTTATTTAACCACACTCATAGTCACAAACTGCTGTATGTCACAAGACCTGAATCTACAGTATTAGATTTGGCACCATTCTGAGTAAATTTTAGATACTGTTGTGCGTGAAAATCCCAGGAGATCAGCAGTTACACTAATACTCAAACCAGCCCATCTGGCACCAACAATCATGCCACGGTCGAAATCATTGAGGTCACATTTTTCCCCCATTCTGATGGTTGATTTGAACATTAACTGAAGCTCCTGACCCGTATCTGCATGATTCTTAGTGCTACACAGGGAGCTGGAAAATGTGGGACTTTGCCAGTCATTGGTTAAGCCATGCTGAACGGAGGTTTAGAAGGATCTGCACATCACTAGGGGCCAGCTTGTAGACTCCCAGCTCATTAAGTGCTGACTCAGGACTGGGCTGCTGATGGTTTAGAGCTTCGTCTTCATCCTGCTTTAACACATCACACAGTAACAGCGCTGAGCCAATTTTAAGAGTCAGGATGATGAGGCCTCCTTTATACTGAGAATTTTGCTTTTTTTAGATAAAGACAATTAGGTCTTTCATTTACTAGCTCTCATTGAACACACTTACTGTTTGAAGAAGTTTTCTGGTCTCTTGCAGTAATGTCCAAACAGAGGGAAGAGGTTTCTGATCATATCAAATTGAAGTTGTGCAGCTCCGCTCTCATTGAAATGGTTATACAGAATCAACTGTGAGGGTGAGAGCCAACAACAGATAAACAACACACTAATTATGATTAAACATATATAAAAACAATGGTAAACTACTGTATGCATGTTAATCCTGACTAAAAAAGCAGAAAATTATCAAATAGTAGGTCTTTATTTTTTAAAGGTGCAAAGCTATTCAAAGTAATTCTGAAGATAAAGAGACTGTGCAGTGAATTATGATTCCATGAAAATTAAACGAGACTGACGTCTTCATAGATTAAGCAGTCGAGTCTCTCAGCGAGACCCTGCCAGAACATCTGAAAAAGAGGAAGACACAACAGCTGCTGCAACTGGAGCAAGTGATCCCATAGGCAGAGCATCATGGCACACGCAGAGCTGGATAAAGACATGGTGGCTTGATCACACGGTGATGGCAGGGAGATCCACCTGAAACAGACCACATTCACTTAAGACTCAGACTTTTAAGCCTACAGAAACACCTGAAACCATCATAACTAATCTCCTCATGACAGGTTCTGGACACTGAAGAATGTGTTATTGCTTGAATTTAGCCTGATGTGAATTCATAACTAAGTGGCTTGGGGCCTACAGTAAAAAAAACTATACACTGACAAGTAGCATATTTAAAAGGCATACCTGTCTTTGCAGTATGGCTGTGCTTTCTCCTTAACATCTCTAATGACTGCATCCAGCAATCGTCCCAGCATGTCCCCTCGCAACCTCTCCAGCAGGGCCAAGAGGCCTCAAACAAAGATCCGTCTAAAGAGGCCAATCTACCAGTCTCTGTGGCCCCTAGAGGACCTAGAATCTCCTTACCTACTGACACTGCTGCCTGCTGCAACTGCAAGAAGAATTGACTGAGAATAGAAAAGAAAGTACAATTGTGCACTTATGAATTTCTGATTACAATTAAGACTTTAAAAATATATATTCAGTATATACATTTATCCAAGTCTTATAAGGGGCCGTTCAAATAAAACATGTTTTTGCATCTGTCTGTGCTGTTTTTTATTGTTCTGTTTTTCTATCTATTTTTTCCTCTCTTTTTTTACATGTAAACATTCACTAGATGGACATCTTTCACCGCTGCACTGCATCCTACATGATCACAAAGGAAATCGACATGTTTCCGAAGGTTTATCAATTTAATGGTGATCACCTTTCCCTCTGCTATTACTGATCAACCACCAAATCACAGTTTTTGCTCCCATGGAAACCAGGAAGTAATCGCATTCACATAAACAATGGTGAGCACAAATCAGAGGCTACATTTTCACTCTAAAATTACATTTTTACTTCACTGACCATTAGATTTTGGGTTAGGGGTTGGAGTTAGTAAAATATGCATTCCTGTTGACTGTATTACATCATTTTAAAAAAAAATACAACTCACTTTTGGTGCCACTCTGTGGACATTTCACCCAGAAACTAGCTCACACATGACCATATGTTCAACAACACTTCCAGCTTTAGCCACTGGGGGCAGTGATTCGATAAATTTCAGTTGAACAAATTTCGACCTACTCTTGCCGAATTCACTGTGTGACAAGTTTTGCTGCTGTGTCTTGTTTTTCTTGCGCATGAGCGCTGCATTTTGAAAACACCATGTTAAGTTAAATGAACTTCAACTTTTCAAACGCAAGAACGTGTTCTGTCTGAACAGCCCCTTAGAATGGTAAGTGAACTTGGGTTAGCCTCAATTTCACTCAAAAACACGTACAACATTGTCACCCCAGTCACTAAGAACAGTGGAGATGTAGTTGGCAGCATTGAGGATGGCACAGTAACATGGACTCAGCGGATGTCTGGACACTTCTTTCATCACCTGTGTGAGGCGGATATGGAAATCATCCACCAGTTCTTTCTGCAGAGCCAGGAAACTGAGCTGGGCTCATGGACACGACAGAGAATGGTACCGTTCTAAGAGAAGGATACCAGCGAGAGTGACACCCATGGGGAGACCGTGGCAACAAAGGCTACACTTCTATGTCTAATGTCTAACTTTAAGCAGCAGATCCTAAGAAATAGGGATGAGGAAGAAAAACAGAACATGGATTTTTCTTGATACCTGTGACAACTAGCAGAAGAGTCATAAAGGTTTCTGCACAGTCTGGCACTTTAAGCTTGTCCATATCAGTGATGTCTTTGTACTGAGAGCTCCAGGCCCCCTCTGCAGACAGAATGGCATCTACTTTTTGCACAGCCACTAGATGACAACATACCTAAATTTAAGTCATAGTCATAAAGTCATTTAGATTTCACTCACCAGTGATTGTGTAGTACAATAGAGAATATGTTTAGCACCCAGATGCTTTGACTGTTCAGAGTAAAAGTTTGGTTTCACTCGTTCAGTGTAATGTTTGTCCAAAGATGAGATCCACGCAATCCATTTGTCATTGAATAATGTCTCTTTTAAAGGAATGTTCCGGGTTCAATACAAGTTAAGCTCAGTTAATAGCATTTGTGGCATAATATTGATTACCACAAACATTTATTTAGACTCAGCCCTCCTTTTCTTAAAAAAAGCAAAAATCTGGTTTATAGTGTGGCACTTACAATGGAAGTGAATGAGGCCAATTTTTGAATGTTAAAATGTTTCAAAAGTATAGACGTAAGACATAAACAATATGCATGTAAAAATGATTTCAGTGTGATAAAATTACTAACCTTTTCTGTGTAATGTTATAGCCAATTTTACTACTACGTTGCCATGGCGATGTAGTCAACAAACACTAAAATTACTGTAAAAATGACAATTTTAACACCTTTACAGCTCAAATAACACATGAGTTTTAACAGAAGAATTAATGTAAGTGCTTTTATAAAATTATAAGCTTCACAATTCTGTGTTTGAACCCTCCAAAAATTGGCCACATTCACTTCCATTGTAAGTGCCTCACTGTAACCTCAATTTTTGCTTTTTTTAAAGAAAAAAAGGGATGAGTCGAAATAAATTTTTGTGGTGATCAACATTATGCCACAAATGCTGTCGATTGAGCTAAACTTGTATTGAATCTGGGAACATTCCTTTAATACCCTTTCTGTTCTTTACATTCAGTTATTCATCAAAAACAACAAAAAATAAAAATTTTATTCTAATCATGCATAGCACAGATGAGAAAAAGCCTTTTGAGTCTCTCTCGTTAATATTTACAGATGCTCTTTACAGAACAGCCAGTTTTCTTAAAGAGACAGTACCATTTTTTAGCACGTTCAACAAATCAATGTAAATAGTTCAAATTATGCAATGGAATACATGGATTTGTTCATATTTAAAAAGCTCAAATGTGACTAAAATGATGATAAATTAATAAATTATATTTAGTAAAATGTATATGATGAGAAACTAATAAAATATAATCAGTAATATTAATACTTTCGTAATTGTAAACTCTTAGTTAGAAGGTCCCCTGTATAATTAACAGCATTAGCTGGGAGAGAATGTCTTTCATATGTGGGCAAAATTGACATTATAAATGAAATATACCCATATGAATCAATATCGAATCAAACTGAATCGAGAGCTTGTGAATCGGAATCGAATCGGGAAATCTGTATCAATACCCAGCCCTGGTAAACAGTGTATACTGCATAGTATTCAGTAATTAGTAAGCTAGTATTTAATTTTGTAGACTTACTCTTTCTCTCCACGCTGAGCCACCTCTGAAACACAGACTCCTCCAGGAGTATATGCAGGATGCCAGGGTAAGAGCGCGGGTAACTGTGTGTGGTACGGAGCTCTTTTTCAAACTGCAGCACCTCGTCCACTAGGTGGCAGGTGAGAGCATCATCATAGAGCAATCGAGGAGCATCATTCGCAAGCTTTTCCTGCACCAGAGTGAGAAGCCCTCTACACAACTCCACCTAGAGGACAATAAGGACATTAATAAGGCATGCAGATGGCTAATATTACAATTGTAATCAACGTAATTGTGAACAGTCGTACCCTTGCATTAACCTTGGCACTAGTACGATCCAAGATAGGCTGAACCTTTTCATCCATGAAGTTGGAACTAAATCAAAAGAAAAAAGAAAAATAAGAAATTATAAAAAAAAAAAAAAAGGAAAGGAAAGGGAGGAGAATTAATAGTAAAAAAAAAGGACATAAAAAACAATCTGTTCCTCATCCACACCTATCATATCACATCTTGAAGACATGGATTTAACATCTGGAGTCGTATGGATTACTTTTATGCTGCCTTTGTGTGCTTTTTGGAGCTTCAACATTTTGGCACCCATTCACATGCATTGTATGGACCAAAAGAGCTGAGATAATCTTCATTTGTGTTCAGCAGAAGAAAGTCATGCACATCTGGGATAGAATGAGATGACAGAATCTTCATTTTTGGGTGAACTATCCCTTTAAGATTTTTTGCATCCTGACAATATTTCTTCTCATAATGTGAAATACAGTCTCATTCTCATTACTATATCTATAACGCAGCACATGTGTGTACTGCCTTTAATTAAAATGTATTGCATGGGTCCCAATAGTTGACTACATTCTCTTTAAGCAAAATATGACTTATTAATGTATATATTATATTATACATCATGGAATACATTTCTAGACTGATTCACCTGATCACACATGCCAAATCAAGCCAAACTGTAGTCTAACAGGACACTTTATTTGATTTTAAGTGGGTTTGATGCCAGAACCAGAAGGATACGTGGTTTGGAGAGAAAGAAGTTGAGAGACCAGCAGCTCCAGCTGGCTGTTGTGCTCCTGAGCATTGGCTGGCGGAGAGAGCGAATGCGTCGGGGGTGAGATGAATGGCCATTGGAACTGCGTCAGGACTTCCTCAAAATCACTGAAAAAGTGCCACAATTGTAGCGTGAAGTTAAATAACTACTTGAAAAGTACAGCTCAACACTCTGCAAGTCTAATTTCTGGCCAGTTTGTCTTTAAGAATCTTTTGCCAAAAGCGTAGCGTTTCTCTGAGGAAACCCTGTAGGTGACTACAGCCTGACTCCCGCAAACCCATGTCCAAGGAGGCCTTACTATCAATGGCTCCGACCGCATCCCACACGCTGTTGGTCATCAGGAACTGCTGAATGCTGTCACTATTTAAACACAAAGAAGACCATATAGTAAAGGGTCTCCTAGGTGCTCTCTGTTCACTGCTCTCTCTATTCTTGTCAATGCAAATGTTATAAAGTCATATGCTTCAGGTTAACTACCTCACCTGAGTTCCTCAATACAGGCCAGGCATTGCAGGTACTTCATATGCCTCTCTAAAGTGTCAAGCTGAGCCAGGACTTGTCCAATGCTGTCTGCCCAGACCTGTGCGCCCTGCAGATGCTACTGTAGAGTGTTGGACAGAAGCCTCTCCTTCTCCAGTAAAGACTCCAGCTTCACCCAAGACTCCTCTGCTGCGGACAGGGCAGAGGACACACGCAATGGCACAGAGGAGGACACAGTCAGCACCTGCATGCAAAGACAAATGTAAGTCAAATGGTTCTTAAGATTGCTTGAATGCACATTGAATAGCATTGAATGCATGCATTTATGCATCCTAAACTCTGCGTATCTAACAACACAACATTCAGTACACAAAAAGATATGTAAATGGCATGATTCTTTACAACACTTCTATGATTGTGTTGATGGAGTATCTTTGTATTTATCTGCTCCTCCAATTGTTTGTTTTCTAATGTCAGTTTCTCCAAAAGCCCCACAACCTTCTTTAACTACATCATATGAGTTCAACTACATCATATGTGTGGTTTCCATCTTTGGAGGAAGATTCAGATGTACTGCTGTCTGTATGTTTTAGACGAGAAAGATTATTGCTGTAGTTTTTTTTTTTTTTTTTTCTTTTCTTCCAGAACCTGTTTATTTATTTGTTTAACAACAGTCAGTTTTATTGTAGTAACAACTTTAATTACTATGTTGTTTTGACGGAAATTATTTTCTATGGTGAGGTAAAGATAGGGCTGATAATTACACACTCAAGATGGCCGCCTTCCACGTCCGTTAGTGTTTTTTAATTTTTATTTTATTTTTTTAAGTTTTTATTATTGCTGTAGTTGTTGTGCTACATCATAGGCGCTGCCATGTTTCCCGACACGTCATCAGTGGATTTTCTCTCCGTGGACGCCCTCTAGTGGCAGAAAGAAGCCAGTGAAACAAATAACTCACAAAAAAAACCCAGACATAAACGTAGCGCGGTGTGTTATTTTTGCAATAAAAAAATAATAAAATAAAATAAAAAGAATCCCACTACGGTAAAGGCTTATGAGTTATAAGTATTAATTACGCCATATGACATTGCACAAAGGTTACCAAGCAACGGCAGCATAGCCTAACCTAATTAATATTCATGAGGTGTACCTTCGCCATACTGCGATTCGTAATTTTGGCGACCTCTCCTACACTATGGATAAAGTTAAGATATTAAAGCTGTTTATCAGAAAAAAAAACACAAACGAGGCTTTCAAAACCGAAATAAGACAATGTATCTACATACATATTAAGCAAAACTGTAGAAGAGGAAAGAAGACATCCAGATTTAAACAATAATAAAAATGTCTTGATAATACTAATACGGTTTATTTTATAAGACACAACAAAAGAATATAGCAGCACAGGTAGTACTTTTAAGTCGAAAATGTCTAAATGTTAGCCTTAATATTCCATTGTTTTAGCCACTATGGTTGTTGTCACGTCGTTTGGTGCTATATAAGTATTTATAGTTTATACAGGGTTTCAGAAAATTTTTGTAGCATTGTGGTCTTGAAAAATAAATGATTCGGCTCAAATGTTATTTCTTGGCTCATTTAGTTGCAGGAGTCGCTGATGTAAGTGCCTGCAGGCCCCTGTGATATACTCTTCTGGTTTGAGGTTTCCTGACATGACTCTGACAAGGCCCTGTTTGCCTTGGATGGCAGAAAGGACGTAAGTTGTTGAGGATCTTGAGGTTTCAGAGTGTTTGCCAAAGTCAATTCTGGTCTCAGCTGCAGCTGTATGAAGTTTGTAAAGCTGGCATATTATACTGAGTGCCTTAGGATGGCAGTCAACATCACAGCGCTTTTAGTGTATGTATGGTTACTTAGAAACTGAGAGCTAGGATCCTTTGTTCCTTAACAGTGTCCAGATGACTACCTGTGAGTCTGTTTTTGTATTGTGTTGTTTTGGGTTATGTTAAAGGTCACTACACTATTGATATCCCGATATGTTAGTTTTCCCTCAGTTGATAATGCACATTTTCAATTAGTTATAGTGAATTGTGAGTACATTTTGTGTAAATATATATATATACAGTTGAAGTCAGAAGTTTACATACTCTTAGGTTGAAGTCATTCAAATTTATTTTTTTAACCACTCCACAGATTTAATATGAGCAAATTATAGTTTTGACAAATCGTCTAGGGCATCTACTTTGTGCATGACACGAGTACTTTTTCCAACAATTGTTTAAAGACAGATGTTTCACTTTTATCTGACTGTATCACAATTCCAGTGGGTCAGAAGTTTACATACACTAAGTTAACTGTGCCTTTGAGCAGCTTAGAAAATTCCAGAAAATTATGTCAAGCCTTTAGACAATTAGCCAATTAACTTCTGATAGGAGGTGTACCTATGGATGTATTTTAAGGCCTACCTTCAAACTCAGTGCCTCTTTGCTTGACATCATGGGACAATCAAAAGAAATCAGCCAAGACCTCAGAAAATAAAAATTGTGGACCTCCACAAGTCTGGTTCATCCTTAGGGGCAATTTCCAAATGCCTGAAGGTATCACATCTGTACAAACAATAGTACACAAGTATGAACAGTTTGCAAGCGCACATGTGGGTGAGGCTTGCAAGCTGAAGAACACCATCCCAACCGTGAAGCATGGGGGTGGCAGCATCATGTTGTGGGGATGCTTTGCTGCAGGAGGGACTGGTGCACTTCACAAAATAGATGGCATCGTGTGGAAGGAAAATTATGTGGATATATTGAAGCAACATCTCAAGACATCAGCCAGGAAGTTAAAGCTTGGTTGCAAATGGGTCTTCCAAATGGACAATGACCCCAAGCATACCTCCAAAATTGTGGCAAAATGGCTTAAGGAGAGCAAAGTCAAGGTATTGTCATTGCGTGCCCCTCCCTGTGTGAGTCAGGGCGTGAAGCTGGGCAGTACTGTCAGCCTAGGAAAAAAAATATCGGCCAGGGAAAAGCTTTGCACCTTCCAAGCAATCCAGCCCCTTTCCTACAGTTCATACCAACTCTCAAACTAAATCTACATATTTAGTTCTAAGAACAGTTGTGCTTTTAAGGTAACACACCTTTTGACAAATCAGTTGGAAATTTAGCATTTTTATAAAATGAGAGATCACTCTTTTGTTTTTGTTTTATTTAGTACTCCCTTGAAGAAGCTGCATAACCGATATTCAGGTACACAAAATAATAAACAAAATTACCAAATTATCCTGTTCAAAAGCCATTTTATGATTCCTCTTATTTTAAAAACAATCTCGAAGAATCTTCAAGAGGTATGTAAATTTATGAGCAGAACTGTTGCGCTGAAACTTATCTCTCCAAAGCTGTCATTGAGATAAATGCTATCAGGTGGATTTAATAGAACGTGGGTGGCCATGAGGCTGTCAGGACTTACCTGAGGGCGATATATCATTATGTCTGTCACCTTCCTTGTCATTGAAACAGGATAATTGATCTTGATCTCATTGCGAGATAACAATGGCTACCAGGTCGAATAATCTTTTTGTTTTGTTTTTTCTTGTATTTCCATGGATACAAGTTTCATATGTTTTTTTTTCTTTTTTCTGCAAGAACCAGATGTGTGATGTTATTGGATCTAATATGCACTGTCATAATGTACAGTATGTGGCTTTCACAATGGGAAAGAGGCCATGGCAATACAACATCCAGCAACACTCCACATTCCCGCGATATAGTCTGTCTGTGATGTATCAAGAGTGCTTCTCGATGCCTTAAAGTGGCAGTGGATGACCAGCAAATTTAGTGTCTTTCAAAACAGATTTGGGAGCATGTTTTTCCCACATTCCTCAACCAGCTGTTTGCGTGTGAATGCAAAGGCTGCACGAGTTTGCGTGAGAGTGTGTGTGTGTTTCCTGTGTCATAGCTTGGCATGGCAAATATCGCCTGTTCAAGTTAGTTTTAAGTTCATGTAACAATTCCGTATGTATACAATCTGAATCAATGCTTAAGATGTGAAGGGGCTGTTATTTTCAGTTTGTTTGTGCATGTGCAGGGTACTGTGTGGAATGGATTTGTTATGTACTGTGTGACCATGGAGAGGTTGCTTATGGAGGCAGCATTAACACAGAGGATACCTTTATGAGTTTGAGGGGCTTCTTTGGACAGAGCAAAAGAAGTGATTAAAGATCTCAAATAGCATGACCTTTTGTTCTAGTGGCACTTTGACATTCCAGTTTAGTTAATAAACAGTCTAACAAGTCATCATGAAAGGCTAAATAAAAACCAGACACATCCAGCCATTACCCGAGCAACTCATGTCACTAAACTCAACAGTAAAACGATCCTTGATAATTAAAGCCTTTTTTATTCTGATATGGTTTGAATCACAAATTGATGATGGCTAACCCAAAATGAAAATTCAATCTTTATTTACTTTATTCACAGTCATGTGCCAAACGCATATGACTTTCTTCTGTGGAACACAAAAGTTGTTAGGCAGCATTTAGCATTGGCCATCATTGCATTGATTTTTCATGCAATGAAAGAATTAAAAGAATCAGCTGAAAAACTATGGAATTTCAGCTGGCTCTTAGGGTTGGCTATAAACCAGAGACTTGTAAAGTCCAGCGCTGGGGCTTGAGCTGCTCATCTGTTTACAAAAATCAATTAGCCCTGGTTTGGTGACTGGGGGAGTGTGTGTGTTTGTGCATGAAGCCTGGCCCATTTCTCTTCGCCTGCTCCCGGGAGCTTGTTTTCCCAGATTTGGGAGTTGCAGGTGCAGCGTACAGCTGCAGCTCTGTTACGCACGCCAACAGAATGAATCATTTTCCCTCCTTCCAGAGCAGTGAAATCGAAGCATATGAAGGACATAAAAGAAGGAGGGGGGGGGGGCATGTTTTATCTGGATATTTACCATTGCTCTGTTAGGCTACATTACTGAACCTAGTGAAAACAAAGAGAAGATCATGTGTGTGTGTGTTTATGGTGCACTTTAAGATAGTGGGAGTGGAGGGCAGTGAAAATCAAGCTCTCACAGTTGAGTTCACAGCCCTCATGTGATTGTTTTTCTTGTCTTGGCTCATCTCTGGCCATCAGTGCTGTCATATTGTCCATGTGCACACAGGCACACAGCCCTAAAAGAAAGAGAGAGGGACCACACATGGAGAGTATAGCCCTAGGAAATATCAGGCCCATGTGGAGTGCTTTGCCAGGACCTAAGCTTGCCTTGCTCCACTACTTGTCATTGGATCTCTGATCTGCTGATAAAAATGGACCCTCCCCCTCTTTAAAGTGGTGAAATGTCTTACCTTACTTAGCCCACCTGGGTATAGGTGAAGAGGTCCAATAAGTCACTCAAAGTCTGGTCTACAGCTCAAAGCACACTCATAAATAAATGTGAGATTGTGTGTGAGGTGTGAAGATGTCAGACTAGATTCATCAACCACTTTTTTTGAGAGATTTGTGTGTCTCAAGATACAGTATATTGGTTATTCTTCAATTCTGGGAATCTTTTTGTCCACTAAAAAAAAAATCTAGTTTTAAATGGTAGGTTGTTAAACTTTTTTTTTTTATTGTCTCTTTAATTGCTTTTTCCAAAAAAATAAAATAAAATAAATAAATAAAAATAAAATAAAAAAAATACATAAATTTGCCAGAATTTGTGGGATAGTTCCATAGCCAGAATTTCTAATTTCCTCTCCTTGAATTTTGAAAATGGCCAAAATCAGGAAACTTAGTCCCGGTTCTCCCTATGGCCAGTCCGCACCTGACAATGACTGATAAGCAGCTGCACGTTCATGTTAACTATTGTTAATACAGTATGTTTTTCCCCACTTGCAAGAGATTTGTTTATGATTGCTGTGGCGGTTTTGCCTGGTGTCATTTTGGCCATAAGAGCAAGTAATATAACTATGACAAAATCGTTACCTTTTATACTTACCAAGTGCAAGATTAGCAACCCTTATCCATGCTTAATTACTTTTGTGTTTATGTTTTCTTTTAACTTCTCTTCAAGTGGCCTCATAGAGGTCACGGGACATAGCTATTCTAAAGAGTCTAAGGGCTGTCTCTCATCAGCGGGCGTCGCTTGGCTCTATCTGGCCCTTTCAGACCTGCCACGTCTCTCAGTATGCTGTTTGTCTTCCCTCTAATAACTCAGAGCACATACCATGGTAAGATGTGCTTGCCTTGAATCTGCTATGTGTTGTGTCTGCTGCCATCCCACATCTACAAGCCAATCATATGTGTTTTTCGCAACAGTGATAAAGCATAAATTATTCACCAGAAGTGTTTACAGTGATGTTTGTAGCCCAGGAACCTTTGGCACAGTATCAAATGTTAAAATCTTCCACTCGCTTCCCCTAAATTTAAACAAATCTCTTTTGTTGTGGAAATAAGTTGCTTGTAACAAATGCATTGCTATGATGTTTAAAGGCATAAACAATAGTTAATTTTTTTCTTAAATTAGATTTGTAGACTAGAGCTTTAAATAAGACCACAACAACATCTCAAATCAACATCATCTGTGAATCTCTGCATTCCATCATCTGATGAAAAAAGCAAAGTCGCACACAATCCCATGCGAGCTGGAAGCAAGTCCGGTAGGCATATAGTGACTTGATGCAAGGTAAGGATGCTGTTTAAGAGGCTGTTCACACTAAATGTGTTGCTGCATCTATCTGTGCTGTTTTTCTATGTAAACATGCACAAGATGGACGTCTCTGACAGTTGCGCTGTGTCTTGCACTGTATCATGTAAAAAAGAACTTCAGCTTTTAAAATTTGCTTTGAGGCACCTGTGTTCCGTTCTAGTCATCTCACTGCATTTACCTTTTTTTTTTTTTTTTTTTGCACAAGAACGTGTACTTGAACTGCACCCGGATCCACATTGAGTTTAAAAACAAAACAACAGATTCTACATTATTTACTCACTATTGTCTTAGATGATTTAGTGAGTGTATACATGGCAATGGAACACTGTGGACTGTTTATTTACAGAAATCAGTTTAAATGAGGCAATGGCAAGTTCATGCAAATTCTGTTTCAAATCAGTTTGGTGGTGGAAAAACAGGACATCCAACAATCAGCAAAAAATCTCTACTAACTAGTGGTAACTGCAGTAATCTGGAAATAATCTCAGAAGCTCAAATATGGCATAAATAGAGTATGATGTGCTGAACCACTTGAGAGAAAAAGTGGAATGTGGAATGGAATGTAGAATTTGATGACCATGCACTGCTTCAGTTTTATCAAGGTCACAGTCCAGGAATCTAATCCACCACATTGTTTTGTAATCACAATCTGCAATTAATTAAATGCATTCCGTTGTGAAAATTAAAGAGTGGAGTTTGTGATCCACTAGTAATATCCAGCTAACCTGAAGAGAAATGAGACATATGAGGAGCATTTTTCAAAGCGAATTATGAAGGTAATTAAACTTTTTCTCTCCTCAGTACCGTATCTGGTGAAATAATGCAGTTAAAAACCCAGGGGTGATGTCATGCAGACAAATGTTTTCGAGATTGAAAATCCATCAGTCTCGTGAAAAAAAAAAAAAATGGGAGGGAGGGAGGGAGGGAGAAAAATATAGTGTAAGTTCAATATGTTTTCACTTAAAGGATCTGACAGGTTTGAGGCAAGGAGAAAGAGAGGAGGATAGTACTAAAAAAAGTTGGCAGGGAAGAACAGCGAGCGCGTGGCAAAAAGATTCAAGTGCAACCGAGGGGGGTTGGAGCTGATAGTGGGAGGAGCTTGAACAAGATAGCTACTTTCTCATTTAACCCCTTTCTGCCTAAGAAATTAGTCATATTTAGGTTTATGTCATATTTGTAATTGTCTCTTTTTTCTTTACTACAATCTTACAATTCTTTGGAATGGTGCCATTTAATTTTAATCAAAGTTTGAAAACATAGAAGTTGGGCCAGTAAGTGTTTTAAAGGGGTCTGCTGTAGAAGAAGGCTTTGCCTGTTTCCTATTTCTCCGAATTCTGACATTATATAAAATAAATGAACAGAACTCTGGGTTTCAAAAGGTCGCAGGTATATACTTGAAAGGGAATTTTTATCTCAGTCCCTCATAAAGCTGAGAAAAGAGAAAGAAAATAAAAAATCCTTCAGCACTAAACAGCCAGCCAGTGTGCCACACCTCACATCAGTCTTGCGCAGATTGTATGTATTTGATCTTTGACAGACAGTTAATCTTTAAAATATTTTGTCTTACACACGATTATTCCAAAATCATAAAAGAAGGGGGAAAAAAAATGTTTTAAAAGTATTTAACATAAATACTTCTTTCTTCATGGTAGCTGATGCTGACCGCACTGTCCAACATTTGACCTGTGTGAAGAAAAAAAAAGTAGAAAAGTACAAGAGCAAAAGTATATCAGGCGTAACCTTTGCAAACTGCAATGCTGGTTTGCTGATTGTTTTTATGGAGACCAGAGGTGTTGTCTGCTCACTGGAAAATAAATTAAATTGAGTGGTTGAGAAGAACATTTCTTAGATGGGGGGTCCTGTGACAGCCAGATGAACTGCAGATTGACTTGTTCTGGTCAGTCCAAAAAAGAGAGCAGATTTGTCCTTTCCCTTTCATTCCCTCAAGAGAAACAGACCGTGAGCATCCATCAAAATCACATATTCCTACCATGAGAATTCCAGTTTTTAATTGGAAATCCAGCTTCCATCTTGAAAGCCAAGGCAAGAAAAGTCTAGGTCAGTAAGGCCAGGCTGTATTGACTGACTCTGGCATGTGTCCATTTTTCAGCTTTTTCTGAGGTTCAACTCTCTTTTTGTGAAACCAGGGGCTCCCCAGTGTGAGAACAGCCAGGCGTACAGTGATAAGCTGTCTTTGTGTAGCTATGAAGGACATTATGACTATTAAGTCAAACATACTGTATGAAATTTCACATAATGGAACCTTCGTTTATTGGTGTTGTGGGATCCATCACATGCTGAGGACTGGCCTTGGTTTACCTGTAAATCCTAGTTCAACAGTTCAAGCACACTGCTCCTCTGGTATAATTAAAGAAATAGTTCACCCAAAATTCTGTCATAATTTACTCACCCTCTTGTTATTCCAAACCCATAACCTCAAACAAATGGGGCAATGTTTTGGTAGCACCTCATTGTTTACACTTTGGGGTAATCAACCTACAAGTGGACATTTCCGCTTTAAGTACCCTGTTCGGACAAAATATTGCAAGCTGGCATCATACATTTACTAGGCTACAGAGAGCAAGATGCCTTTTGCACATTTTTTCTATTGCATTTAACACATTTCTTAAAGTTTTGCACTCACCATACAATTTTTGAAATGCTCGTTGGAATGTAGTTTCATACTTGGAAGCAAGACATGGTTTCTTTTTTTATTCAGCCTGTTAATCATGAGGAAAACATGATGTAACAGTAAAAAAGAAAGAAAAAGCATTCCCCCCACCTTTCTGGACTGTCCATTTATTCTCTCAAGGGGGTCTCAAATGGATAACAAACTGGTAAAGGGAAGGAGAGCGTTTATCATACTAAATAACAACAAGGTTTTAGCGAACATTAGATTTGTTTTTCTTAGTGTTTGGAGGGAAAGATCCAAATTGAGAAGGCTGTATTTTGACCTGCTGTGCTCCAACTTCATCTTACATTACATACAAAAAAGGCGAGCTTTTTTTTTTTAAGGCCAAATCAAAGAGTGCCGCAGGACTCAAAACATCACTATGAAAATGGATGACAGTGGATGAAACCTAATCCCGTTCTAGGCCCTCAGTCTGAATCAGCTTTAGTTATGGAGAGGGCTGGCAGGGAGCTTTGGTTCCACAGTTCACGCCAGGCCCTTCCACACGCAAACTCCTGAGGAGTGTTTGCCAATGTCCTCATCTGAACTAGCCTGCTGATTGATTTCCAGCGAGGCTCCAGCAGCCCCTCTCCCCAGCCTTAGCAGGTGGTGAGTGTTTGTGACTTAAACCAGGGTGCTATCAGGTTCCCTCCATTTCTTTTAAATAATCATTGATGAATATCTGCTGCAATAGCTCGGAAGTGTCCAACCTCTTTGTTTTAAGACATGATTTTATAATCACATTATAAAATGAAGCTGTGAAAACAGATGTAGGAAATGATTTTGTTTTGTATCCCCAGATTATTTGCTCATCTTTCTGGAACAAGGTAAAAATAATGATTTTGGCAGTAGTGATCTGAAATGACAAGGTTCTTAAATGAATGTTCCCTGTTCAGTACAAGTTAAGGTCAATCAACAGCATTTGTGGCATAATGTTGATAATTCCGACTTGTCCCTTGGGGTTACAGTAAGGCCCTTGCAATGGAAATAAATGGGACCAGTTCATAGACATTAAAATAAACACTGTTTCAAAAGTATAGACACAAGATGGAAACGTTATACTTGTTAACATGATTTAAGTGTGAGAAAATTGGGGATTTGCCAGCGTTACGGTGTTTATCAGATTACAGGGTTTAATGCAGTTACATCGTCATTACAACAAAGTTGTACTATTACACTATACACAGATAAGTTTAGTAAGTGATTTTATCACACTAAAATCATGTTAAAACGTACAGTGTTTACATCTTGTAGCTATACTTTTGAAATAGAAAGTTTTTTAACGTTTATGGACTGGCCCCATTCACTTCCATTGTAAGTGCCTTACTATAACTGCACTTGCTTCTTTGGATAAACAAGGGACTAGTAAAAAAAAAGAAATGATATATATGTATTTGTTGTTGTTAATCAACATTATGCTGTCATTTGAGTTTAACTTGTAATGAACCCGGGACATTCCTTTAACAGTTTATATAGGCGGCTACTTTTATAGCTGGATCAAGGTAATTTAGTCTAATTTATGCATCCACGCTAGATTGCTCTTGTCATAGGGATTTATTCTCCAAAGGAAATACGGAAAACACAAAGGAATATTTCCACCCATCTGAAGCACTAATAGTTCTGTGACTCTGCAATGATCAAAAGCAAAATTATTTGCAAACTTCAGAGCAGGCCTGTCGCCGAAGCACCTGCGTCATGTGTTTTTGGAGGCATTCCTAGAGGGTGAGGCAGCAGTCTATCGGAACATTTTGTGGTTTTGGGAAGCTGCGCATTGGAGGCCCATGGAGGGAGGTGCAATTTTTAAAGTCACCTCTTTCATTCAGAAAAATGTCCGGCGGCCGGCCAGGTCGAAACACTTGAAGAAACACGCCATCTCCTTCACTCGCTTCCAGTTCTGTCAGGCCACCCCTGCTGGGTTTAGTTTCCACTGAGGAAGCCCAGTCACATCCAGAACTTATTTCGACATTGGTATTTGTCTGTGCGAGGCTAGTTTTCTATTTGTTTAGTCTACAGTCTAAAAGAACTGCTTGGTTGCCAGGTACTGAGATTGTGATTGCGCTGTAACTAAGCAGTGATCTTGGAGGTGTGTGCACACCTTGCTCTGAGGTAGTAACTTTATGGCCGTATGTTTGTGTGTGTGTAAGAAGGATTGTAAGGGCTGACTCTGGAAGCAGAACTTAACAGCACTCACACCTGTTGCCGCTGTTTTACTGCCATTAAATCCAGCTGTGCATTTTAAGGGTAATTACAACTAACAGGTACCCTCTCCAACCCTGTGACTTGAGCCTCATGCCGTTAGCACAGAACCGCACTCAACTTGACAGGGTTCCAATTAAAGTAACCTGTTTTCCACTGAAACTGCCTCTGTCTAATATAAGTACAACAAATTGTGCCTGCCTCCTCAACAAAAAGAAACTTTTGTTTTTGCCTGGAGTTCAAGAGGGCTGAAATGATGAAATTCGAGAGCGTTGGACCTCTTTTTTTTGTGAGGTTAGAGTCTCATAATTGCCACAAGGGAGCGCTTTTGCTACACAGGACCATTTGATTTTGATTCACTGCCTGTGATCCTATAAAAATGCAATCATAATTTGATTCACTGACCCATAATCTCTGTGTTTTGATTTATTAATCAGCAGCATTTTTATTCGGCCAAAGAATAACTAAAATCTCATTCTGAAAATATATTTTGGGATTGATTTTAGGATCTTTTGGGAGACCTGCCCTGGCATAGGCTTACGCCATTTAATTTGCTGTCATTTTTGTACTGATTGTATTTGTGTGTTTTGTGTGTATTTGTGAGTATAAGTTGTATGGAGATATTGTAGACCTTTGGGGTCTCTTTATGTTGCAAAGACTTTTCTGTAGAATGGTTGTAGTTTTGCCTATGTGGACATGTATTCATAAATAAGGCATTCTGCAGTCATTAGCAGGGTGAGAAAATGCCTAATTTCTATCAGGGATGGGAGGTGTCAGCTGGAGTGAAGGAGTGTATCACATTTCTTTCGTGGGAAACTGTGAGAGTGTGTGCTGCTGTCAGATGTCTTTGAGCGGTGGACTGTCTTGTCCTTTTAGTAGTGCTGCCAGATCTGACCTTTGACCTGCAGACTGCTTTTAACATACACAGCTGTGAGAAACACACCAAAAGAGGCAACCCATACCTCCTAAATAAGTCCAACCAATACTTCACTGAAAACACTAATAAGTTGACTTTACGCAATTGATTTAGTGAACTCATTCTCTCAATTTGAGTAATGGCGTCTCCAAAACTTGTGTAATTAAGTTCACTTAACCTGGTGTTTTTATAGAATTAACATAACTATTGGGGGGGCCTGGGTAGCTCAGTGGTAAAATACACTGGCTACCACCCCTGGAGCTCGCTAGTTCAAATCCCAGGGCATGCTGAGTGACTCAAGCCAGGTCTCCTAAGCAACCAAATTGGCCCGGTTGCTAGGGAGGGTAGAGTCACATGGGGTAACCTCCTCGTGGTCGCTATAATGTGGTTTGTTCTCGGTGGGGCACGTGGTGAGTTGAGCGTGGTTGCTGCGGTGGGTGGCGTGAAGCCTCCACACGCGCTATGTCTCTGTGGCAACACGCTCAACAAGCCACGTGATAAGATGAGCAGGTTGACGGTCTCAGACGCGGAGGCAACTAGGATTCGTCCTCCACCACCCGGACTGAGGCGAATCACTACACGACCACAAGGACTTGGAGCGAATTGGGCATTCCAAATTGAGAGAAAAAGAAAAAATAATTAACATAACTTTTTAAGTTAATGTAACTTGATGCAAGTAGACTTAACTCAGAATTGCTATTTAAATATTATTGTTTCTACTTAATAATTTTAGTAATGTTTACTTAAATTGAGTTATGAGCCCAAAACCTGGCATTTCAAGTAATGTTTAATTAAGGCAAATTGATTTTTATATTTTTTATTTTTCTCCCAGGTTTACAGGGTTCCTAAATACATCCAACCCATACCTTCTAGAAAACAATAGTTTTGATTTCCACACTCTTGAAAATACCATGGGGTCCAAAATTGTGGGACCAAATTGAAAATTCTATATTTTTTCAGTTAAACCTCGAAATGAACAAATATTTTGAAGCATTTAAAACAAAGATTCTGCACTATTTCTTGGTAACTTTTCAGATCTTTTTGCTTCCATTGAAGTGCACAAGATGCTCTTTGAAACATTATTAAATAATGCCAGCTTCAGGGCTTGCTGTTATTGAAGCAAAATAAGGGCCATACCAAATGTTGATTAATTTTCCAACTCAACTTTTCACTCATTGTTATGGTGACCATATGATTCAAAATTACATTTCTGGTATTCAATTACAAAAAAAAAAAAAAAAGCAAAATATAAACATTTTCACTAGTGTTCTCGGTTGTTTGGACTCCACTGTATGTATTTTTGTCTTTATAGTATTACATTTAAGGTGGAGACATGCATACTCTAAAATAAATTTAAAAAACATTTGTTGAAAATAATAGAAGCTTAAAAAAAAGTCTTCTGTACTTTTCATTGTGGCCCTCTAATATTTTGCATGTGGAACAGCTATTTAGCCTTGATTCTTAGCCAAGTTAGTGTGGTCAGTGAGCTGTGCCACATGAGCAAAGCATCTGCAAAACACCAGTCAGCTCTTTTTTTAGACAATAAAAAAACGACGAGCGATTTCACAGGTGTTCATTTGCACACTTGTCTCTCTTACACATTTAAACTAAAGACACAACTTTTTCAGTCCTGGGAAGTGTATCCACAAAAACATGATATTAAACCTAATTTGAAACCTTGTGGCATCTAAATTGGTGATATCTGCTAAACACATTTTTACTAGGCATGTATAATGTCTTAGTGGCCAGTGAAGCAGGACAGACTTAGTCATAGTTACTAAAGGAATCCCCCCACCCAACACACAAACCTTACCACAGTGCCTGCACAGAATCAGAGCCCTTCAATCGGCCTAATTATTCAGTTTTCTCATAGAATGGCCCTCAGCCAGCTTGGAACTGATTCTGTCTGGGTTTTCAATAGAATTGGCCACACTGGACTGAACTGCCTTTGAGCAAGAGGTGCAAGAACATAAAGGGCCTTTCCTCCGCATATTACTGCAACACTGAGCCACTCTGTGCAGGCAGAGAGCTATTTTAGCCCTTTTCCACCGAAATGGCGATGGTTCGCGTGCCGAGCCTGTGCTCCGCTGGTTCACAGGCGGGGCAATCTGGAGCCTTTCATAAGCCGGCCGTGGTTTTCCACTGACTTCAGAACCAAACGGTGACGTAATGGGTTACAGGACTACTTTACTTGCCCATAAACAAACATGGCACGTCACAACAGTGTTTGTGTACAGCTTTTCCTCTTGTTTTTTTAGGACATATTTAAATATACGGAGTAATGCAATCCATTGTTATTACATTGCTTAATAAGATTGTTAGAAACGACACCTACGCTAAAGACAAGTAATGTAATTACATTATTTTGCACGAACTATGGCTTGCTAAATTCTGTAAACTGTAACAGTGGAATCATTATTAACATTGGTGTAGCAGATGGTTATATTTTGAGTTTTGCATTGGCATATAATATTATGTTTATGTCTTGATTGAGAATCCCTATTTTACTTGACAGATAGCCACGATCTTCCGAAGTTAGAGTAGCTGGTCAAAAATGCCCTTACCGAACAAAACGATGCACAAAATAAGAGAACAACAGTGTAAGGAAAGCTAACAAATTTGACATATAATAACTTACTGAGATCAGCAGCAGAGGACACCGGCGATACGGTGTTTATCTTGATCATGACTGGCTGAATTTAATGTCCCGTTTAGATAGTAGGCTGGTTGGTGTCCGAGTCCAAAACACCGTTGCTCCGTCCACTGTCACTTTTGTTTAGGTCCTTCTTACGGTCCCTGCACTCCCTTAAGTGTTTTTCAATTTGTTAAATTGTCTGATTCAAGCCGGCGTGCATCATTTCATGCTGGATCTTCTCGTAGACTATTTTTATCCCCTTTGCGATCTCTCTCTCGTTCATCTCGGATCTCCGTAAAGACCATATCGCAAGTAGAACCATATCGCAAGATTGTCCGCGTTACCTGAATGCTTTTGATGTCTGATTTATTTTTGTATCCGTTTTTTTTTTTTATTGTTTTTATAGAGTGAAGAAGTAATCTTTGCTGCAGACGGTAGCTACTTTTGTTATTTGTGAAAAATTTGTTGATGAAACCTTATCCCGGCCTCTGCCCCCTGACGTAATCAGTTCCTGCATGGAAACCAGCAAGCTTTTGGGGCCAGCGTCAAACCAGGTTTTCGGCCCCAGAACGGCCTTTTCTGCAGTGGAATCGTACAGAACAGTTAAAGAATTGGCACTGGTGCAGGAACCCGCCCCCGATCCATGTCGGTGGAAAAGCGCTAAAAGTGCTGCCGTAAACATCCCACCCCTGTTATGACATTTACACTAATGAGTAGAGATATGGCAATGAGTTACACCCCCTCTGAGTCTCTTGTAGTATGTTTAATACAAGAAGAAAGAAAAAAGACGTCCCAAAGTAAACATGAAATGAATAAAAAATGGTTTGTGTTTAATAAAATGACCTCAGTTTAATTTAAGTTCAGATTTTAAATGCTTCTAAAATCAGATCGTATGGAAGGTTACACATCAAGTGTTCTGCTGAATCAGTGCAGCTAGTAGCTAAAGCACATAACCCAAGGAAAAGAGGTGTTTATTTAATAGATATTCTAGTAATTACTTAACTGCATTAAGGTATGCTTTTGGAAACGAGGAATGTAATGTGTACAGAATAAAAACAGCAACTGCAACTTTCTGTCTGAATGGATTTTAAAATAAGCTGCTTCCTGAAAGGTAATGTCCTGGAACAAAATTTGTAAAAAGCCTTCCATTCATTTTCTATTAACGCAACACAGAACATTTCACCCCACTAATGCAGCACAGTAGGTCTGTCAGAGACAGATATCGTAGGTGTCATGGGTGAGGAGGGAGGGAGGGAGGGAGGGGGTGTGGAGAGTTAAGATAAAAGCTGACTTGAATTCACTTTCTCTGTCAGGGGAGCACCTCAGTTCATTTAGCTAGTACACATGCTGGCTAAACCTTAAACGGGAAAGTATAGGAGTCTACGCTACTTTGATGTTCAAAGAAAGGCATGGGATTTATGTGCATTCAAAACAACACTGAACATGGCTGCACTAAACATTAAGACAGCTATTGTTTCAGACGGAGTCTTATTATTGGCATTTATTATATGTAGTTGTGACATCCGCTCTCTGTGGACACATTCATCACCAGTGTTTTGGTGTCTTGTTTTACGTGTCTCTCTCCGTGAGTGGGCAAAACAGGAAATTAACTCTTTGAAATAGGTCAAATTGAAGTTCCTGTTTCACCTCACTCAGCTCTGTCTGGTTTGTGTTTGCTGCTTAGGGACCAATGAAATGCTTAAGTGAAGCGTTAATGTTCTACATGTGAATGAAATTATATCTGCTATTGCTTAAAATAAACACACAGCAAAAGAAAAAAAAAAACATATTCTTAAAGGGATAGTTCACCAGCCCAAAAATTGTAATTCTGTCATCATATATCTTCATGTTTGTTTTAAACGTATGACTTTCTTTTTTTTTTTTTTGTAAAAATTAAAAGTTGTTTGGCTCAGTCACCATTCACTTTCATTGTATGGAAAAAGATGCAATGCAAGTCAGTGGTGACTGTGGCTAACATACTACCTAACATCTCCTTTTGTGTTCCATGAAAGAAAGAAAGCCATATGGGTTTGGAATAGAGGTCAACCAAAATATCATTTTTACTGAGATTTCCAAGCTGAATAATCAAAATATCAAAATACTGGTTATGGGCAAAAATCAGAGCAGATAGTTGACAATCTATCAATCTATCTAGTTTTTTTTTTAGTTTTTTATTATTATTATTATTATTATGATTCCTTTTTATACAGTTATACAAATTAAGGCTTCAAAGAAGTTTTGATGTTAAGCAGATATATTAATCATGAAGGTGTCCTTAGAGAAAAGGGAAAAAGTCTCTGTTTTTAAATAATACCGGTGTTGTTGATCGCTGATGATCTATTGATGAATGATGATCTACTGTGGATGAATTACTGCTCACACCATATTTATTAGTCTGTATGACAATGCTCACTTTATAGTGTCTAAACATTGTACATGATTGGGAAAGTGCATGCTTTCTTTTCCTTATTTGTTTGTGTGAGCTGGGAGCACAGACTTTACAAAATAAGAGTCCAGGTGTATTTTGGGCTTGTTCATTGTTAAACGTTCTGTGTTTTGGACAGTTTTTTTCTTTTTCTTTTCTGGTTATTATTGGGGTTTTGGATGCACAATAAACTGCATCTGGGATTTTATGCATTTTGAACTCTTGTTGCGTCTGTGTCCGTGCCTCTCACAGTAAGAAAATATATATTTTCAATTATTCAATTAATTGATGATAATAATAGTAATAATAGGTTATCCGCTTTTTCCGCCAACTTAGATATCAGTATCAACAAAATCTACAATTGGTCGTCCTCTAGTTTGAAACATGGGTAAATGAGTGAATTTTTCCAGTAAAAATATCTAAAAATCCTTCAGAAAAAGATGAATTAAATCTTCTATTTATATATAAAAAAATTAAGTTAACTGTAATCACCAAAAGACAAAGTACATTTAGATTCAAGGTACATGTTCTGAAAACAAGCCTTAAAATAGTAAGTTTTGATTATTAGGTACATTTATTGTTTTAAGGATGGATTTACTGGAAAAAAGACAAAGATACTCAAAGAATTTGATATCTTGCAGTGTACAAAGCAGCCTTTATCAGCTTTGTTAAAGCACATATAAAGCTTTGCCGTTTAAAAAAAAAAAAAAAAACATCAGACAGGAAGTGGTGGAAGGTTTTATACACTGCTTGCCCTGTAATTCTTTGCCATATATTTGTGCTTTCTTTCCTTTTTGTTTGCTATCTGACAATCATGGAAAGCTAAACTTGTTTACTAATCTGAGGATTAAAACTAATTTAGATCATGAACAAGGAAGAACTTTTATTTGAGCAGGTCAGTTCCTTTCTGACTGGGAGGTTGTTGTTGAGTGCTCTGGACATGTGTTTACTGTGGTTAGAGTAAAAGCGTGACTGACAGCTCAAAAAGAAAAAGTGTGTGATGACCTCGTAACCTCTCCCTAGATAAACACATGATGACTTCTTTGTGTATATGTCAGTCTTCCCTAAGACATACTTGGCGTTGCAAGGTGACTGCAGTAAAAACACGACACCACAAACAAGTTGCCTAATCCAGCAGTCTTGCACATGAGGGTGTGTTTGTGTGTATGATCTCATGGAAAGGCTCTAAAAACAGCATTACGCACACCCTCCTCGTCGCACACGCACACAACAGACACGTGTGCCATATAAAGTAAACATACTGACTCGGAGAAAGACACAGCCATGCATGCACACTTGTGGCTTAACGTGCAGCAGACACAAAGTAAACGTAGAACAGTAGGCTTTGTATGTTTGTACAAAAAGGGGTGTTTCCTGAGCTGTCGTGTTTGTTTGGGGAAGTGTGGTTGGTATTGTTGACCTCAATATAGTTTTGAGCATGCAATCATGTCTGTTCCTCCCCCCAGCTGAGCTTTGCAGGTGCTGCAGATCGGAAAGTCTTTGCCTGGAACTTGTCCAACTCTATACCGTGACTAGGAAAGAGACTCTTATGCCAAGTGCAAAGGATCTCTTAGGAGTTCTCAGTTTAGAGGGGGCATTGGATGTTTGAACATGGTGCTAACAGACCTACAAACTGCCTGCTCAAGTATGTCAGCAGCATCTGTGGTTATTTAAATGTTTCCATGGTTAATTCTCACCCAATCAAGTGACTTTGAATCCACCTTAACCCTTCAAGCTGTAGGTTGAAGGCAGTAGCGGTTCTAGCTTGTATTGCACCCTTGGCGAAACCCGTTTCAGCACAGCCCCAAAGTTGTTGACCAGGGGAGGTGGTGATTGTAAATGAGATGGCTGGTGGAGTTCAGGGCGCCCACTTGTCTGCGTGGGCGCCTCGTGCCGCCGCCCTGGGCGGCTGCCCATGTCGCCATGGCTAAATCCGCCACTGGTTGAAGGTCCCTATTTGCAGAGCAGGTTTGATTCTTAGCACATGGGGCAAAAGTTTTGGGTTGTGGAGGCTGGCCCTAGAGCAGATATTTAGTGCAGCTTTAACCTCAAACTCCTCCTGCACCACTTTTAATTAAAACATTTGTCAACAGAACAATAAAACTTGTTCTCTATTGTTCGTTAGGCAGCTGAAGATCCAACATAGGGAGATTATGTGGTCTGTTAAAGTTCATGCCAGCACCTATAATGCTTTATTTGCTGATAAAAGTAGAAAATAGGCTACACCACTTCACTTAAAGGGACAGTTCAAAATTAAACCTGAAATTAAAATTCTGTCATCAGTTACTCACCTCCATGTCATTCTAAGTCTGTATGACTTTCACAAAAGGAAACTTTGGGCAGATTGCATGGAAAACGTATGTCAAAAATAATTATCTTGCGTTCTACGGAAGAAAGAATTGTATGGGATTGGAAGAACATGAAAGTGAATAAATGCTGACAAAATGTAAATTTTTGGTTGAACTATCCTTTTTAAATATCACCAATGGTTTAGATATCAGTAGTCATCAGAACAATTGAATCAAAACCAAAACGTAACACTCCCACAGTCATCTGACTTCACACATTACAAATGTTGTGTTTGATTGAAACACAGCTCTTTTGATCAGTTGTTTACAACTGACTTAATAAAGAGACTGCAGAGCAAAGGAAAAAAGATCAGCTCTCAAATTCAATCTGAAACTGATTCAAAGTACGTATAGATCAAAGAAAGAAAAAAGCAGTACAGCAGCTCCCAATTTAATAAACACTGTTAGGTCTGAATTGAGGCTTCTCTGACAAATATTGTCTTTGGAAGAGCTCCAGCTTTTTCTCTCAAATGAATTCATGCCAAATGAAAACTCCTCCAGCCCAGAGTATTCCCAAGAGCCCTGAGTGTTGTTATGGAAAGTGGTGTGGGGAAGAATGCCCTCACCGTACCCTGTCGAGGTGAATACTGTAATTAATTTTCTGCAAAACCAGCATTAAAAGACAGAAAAAAAGAACACTTTGTTTGACAGGACTTTAAACTTCTTGAGCCAATTTGTAAACTGAAACAGAGTCTGCTGCCTGGATTTCTCTGCCATGGAAACTGAACCTGCTTGTCAACCCTCTAGTGTCACTAAATAGTTATTGGAATAAATGTGTATGTTATTGCAGCGATAATATCAACAGCATTTTACATTTTCAAGGCCTTTTGTCCTTCAATCCGGCCAAGTATTATTGTTCTGATATCAGGAGTGGTTTAAAAAATCTGGTTCCGATCAGAGAGGCATGTAATGACTATGTCATTGGGTTTGGACCGATGGTAAGTTTTCCTGTAAACCCCTGTTTGTTGTCCTCACTTTGGGCTTTGCCCTTTGATAAGGGTGAGACAGATACGAGTTTTGCTTTCAGTTGCAAAGCCACAGTAGTGCATGTGATTAAATCAAATTACCTTAGGGTGCGGTCATCTACCATCAAATTTACTTCAGAATTCACATTATTAGTATTATAAATGTAATTATTTCATAGTCATTATAATGACCTTTTCCTCTCTATATAGCCCTATAGCCCTGCAAAAATGCGTATCCCATTCTGAGTACACATTTAAGCATGCTCTTTTTTTCTTTTTTTTGCAGCTGCCTGCAACACAAGGGAAATGCTCATAGGCAGAGCCTGGGCAAGGGGCATGGTCTGTGAATTTTTGAACATAGGGAATTCATATTGCTGCTTTGGGATTACACTGTAAAAGAGAAAAGGGAAAAACTGTCTAGATTATCGGGTGTGTTATGGAGTGTGAGTGTTGTACAGTAGGTAGAACCTGGAGTGTGGGTGTTGTACAGTAGGTAGTACCCGCAACAAAAAAAAAAAAAAAAAAGAATGTATGGCTCCAGATGGCTGGAAATCTATTTAATTATTTTTTATTTAATTAAAAAATTTGAAGACATGGGGGAAGGGGGACTTTAGGCATGGCCTACAGTTGGTTCACCCTCTGCCTATGGACACGCAGTTATTAGTGCATCCATATCAATGTGCCTGACTGTGCCATCTGGTAGCTGAGATGAGGTTCTCGTTTATGGGAAGCCTCATGCACCATTTAGGGGTGTTCGGAGGGGAAGAGGAGAAAAAGAGAATGTATCAGTGAAAGGACCATGTCTACCCTTTAACTCGGTCATTACCAGCATATGGCCAGTGGCTGTTTCCTCCACTCTGTGTCCACATGCTCTCTGACATCTATTATGAATGCAGCTATTATGAGTGATTGTGAAGGCCAAGCAAACCAGCTGGAATTCACCAATCCAGTATGAAGATCTATAATTTATTGGCTGGAAATCCTACAGTTAATTCCACTGGATGAGAATTCTGGAACATCTTTGGATGGGAAAAAGGTTTACTGGGTGGGAATGAAGAGCATTTCTGCTTCAGTGGATCTAATGATCTAGTAATCTCCAGTGTATTCTGGCGTAGGACTCAAACCACCACTCATCAACTTGAATACCTGCAGAAAAGTCACGCTGAACACATTGACTAAACTTCACAAGACCTCCTGTTGCCAAATTTGGCCATTTAAATTCAGTGATAAGAGGATGGATGTAACTGCCTATGTTCACTGCTGGAAAATGAAATCTGATCTTACTCTATTTCCTAACATGTATTTTAAATGTTCATATGAACTGGCTAGCCAAGGGGAGACTTAAGCCTCATCCATCAAAGCAGGATGTTAGATCCATTTAAAAACATGCGCAAGCCAATCTTAACTGTAATGGTAAAAACTATTCCCTTTTAGAATCAAGCAAAATTGTCAGCCATCTACACTGAAGTACCAGAAAATCCCAGAAGAATGAAGCCCTAACCATAACCCCTAACCCTTACCTTGACCTAACAGTGGATCCCAACCCATTGTGGGATCGATGTAAATGAAATGGCAGACAGGCAAATCAGGAAAGTCAATTGGGAAAAAAAGGATAGACAGATCTCCTACTTGGAAGCAAAAACTGTTCCTAGCCCCTTCTTAAAAACAATTGGAAGCTGCAGCATCCTAACTATATCCAGTCTGACCTGATCTCTGTTGCTACTTGAACAGGGCAGACCAAGTCATTTTGTTCAGATTTGTACAGGACATTGCAGAATGAATGCCTACATGTACAACAAACAGAAAACTGGCCAGTTAGAAAAATGCCCCTGTGAAGCAGTTTCAATGATAGTAGAACACCTGCTCCAAGAAAGTTCCCACTTCAAGAAAGCCAGTAACCTTGGGGGAGAAACTACATGGTGACCTGGATGATCTTCAGAGAACTGTGTCTTCCATGAGGGAGAACATTGTCTCCATCTTGCAGCATTTGATGAAGAAGATGACTTTTCCACAAGGCTTGGAAATCAAGCTGCAAAGTTCACAAAGCTTGCAGATCTGTTTCCTCAGAGTATGGTTCCTCTCAACAGGAACATTGGACTCAAACATGCCTACTGTTTGAATGTCAGCTATAAGATTGTGGAATGAAAAGTTAACATTAATAAATTGTGAAAGCACCCCTTGTTGTCTGTCTCAGCAAAGCAAGAAGACATGAATTTGAGGTTTTGTTCAGAACATGGCAATTAATGGACAAGGGAGGATGAAGCTGGGAGAGAAGGGAGGGAGTGCTGAAGCATCTGGCTTGAGGCCTTGTGGTAAACCATTCCTCACTGGGCACTATGCAGGGCTCTCAGACTGCGGGGCTGGACAATAATAGATCACGTTATAAGCTACGCTTGACACATGACATCTTTGGCAGTAGCTGCTGTAGCACACAATAGCTGCATGCTTTGGACTTATTAATAACAAATCAGTGAAAGACTCAAGCTTCTTGACATGAAGAGGGTGTGGCGTGGCAAAGTTTGTTAATGAGTGTTTACACCTACTCGTAAATAGCAGTAACACTCATTGTTCCTTCGGAAGCAAGATGTTAGTTTCACAACCAGGTGCTAAGGATTTTACCCTTCACTGCTACCTCATTTCTGGTTACTTTTAACTGGAATTAGAACAGAGAAAAGCATGATTTTATTTCAGTTGTCCTCTTCTCTGTCAGCTTGATTCCCCACCCACAATGTAACCCAGTGCTCTCACATTAAGTTTTCCATTGTATGGAAAGCTGGAGTCAGGTCTGAAAGAGCTGAATGAGAATGGGGTGTACTCATTAAAAGGAACTCAAGGTGTCTGACCCTGTCTGCATTGGTCCCTAGACTGAGACCCAACCCTCCACAGCCCTTCTGCTGTCTGTTTGAGACACTTTTGATTGGCCTCAGCTGAAACAATAACACCCAGCATGACAGTTTTGTTCTGGGTGGAGGACGAGGGAGAACTCTAGTCTTCTGTCGTAAAGAAACTGTAGCACAGGGAAGGGCCTCTATCTCTCTCCACAAACGGGAGGGATTTTTTTTTTATTTGTGGACTATAAGAACGGAGTGATGACTCCATGTTCTTGAGAGAGGCCTACATAGGCTTCCAACTATGAGCAAATATAATGTTTCTTTCTCATAAAATGGTAGCTTATAGTGCAACATATGAAAGTTATCCTCCACTGTTGTGAATTTATATCCATCAGCTATTTACGTGATTGACTGCTAATTTGGTCCAATTTCTCGCACTTCAACTCTCTGTGAGGAGAGCAAAGGGTTAAGGCCTCTGAATTTAAAACACACATGGCTTCCATCAAGACATTAGAGAATTGTAGAGGTTGTGAGATTAAATCTGGAACTTGTGATATTCCTCATACAAAAAAAGAGGGGAAAAAAAAATATCTGCCTGTTGTGGTTTGTCACACAGATTTACTTTGAAGTCCACCAGTAAAATTGCTGTCCTGCCTTGCCAGTGCATGATCAACAGCAATGCATTTCTGCTTGGAAACACTCAAAACAAAGGCAGTGGAATATAATATCCAATTAGTGGTGTACACATTTGGACCAGGGCAAGGATTTTCCTTCGTTCTTAAATTTTGAGGAAGAAGTTCCCAGGCTGCTTGTTGACAGAACATTGAGAGTGAAGGATATGTTTATTCCCTTTTTCTCTTAGCTCTGTTTTCCACCTGCTTGACATGTTGGCTTTAGTTTCTTTTGTTTTTATGTACTTTGTTTAGAGTCATTTTTCTCAGTTAAGCCATCCAGGGGCTCTGTTTGTTTAAGACTTTAGCATGTATTAAAGGTATCATTTAAATATTTTCATGGAAGCACAGCAAATAAAGGCAATTACTGATAAAAAGAAAAAAATATAAGGCTCCGTTCCGAATAATAGAGTAGGCACGCAATACCGACATCTGAAGAGCACTTCTGTAGTTATTTATCATTGTTTTGTCACCAACCATGGATTAGCAATATGCATAAAACTAACACTCCCACTCAGGGCATGTCTGAACTTGTTGTGGTACTAAGTTTGTCCAGGCAGGCAGGAGGGGGCAGTATAGGCTATCTGGCCCTGCGACCTTGCATTGTTAGGGATTTAGAGTTTCATCTAAGATGTGCAGAGTGTCTCAGGATAGCTTTGCAACTGTCATTACCCAGTCTGTGAGGACATGAGAGAAAAAAATATGTGCTGTGTCCCATTCAAGTTAAAGAAAAATATAATAACCACTTACCAAGGGCCAGTGGTGTGTGCCAAGTGTGTGTATGAGTGTGTTTATTTCACCAATTCCTTGTTAAGCAGAAGATTGAACTGACACCTGGTTCTCTTCATAATAAGCCATTATGCCTGTGTGTGTGTGTGTGTGTGTATGTGTATGCGGGTTTGGGTGGTTTACAATGACATTAGGTAACAAACTGGTAATTACAAGGGTATTATGCTATAAATGTGGTTTATGAGGATAATTCTAGTGTCCCCATAATTCAAATCGCTTAAAAAAACATACTAAACAATGTTATTTTGAAAATGTAAAAATGCAGAAAGTTTTTTGTGAGGGTTAGGTTTAGGGGTAGGGGTAGGGTTAGGGGATAGAATCTATAGTTCATACAGTATAAAAATCATTATGTCTATGGAGAGTCCTCCTAAGGATAGCCGCACCAACGCGCGCGTTTTGTGTGTGTGTGTGTTGTTTGTGCTCATGCAGAGAGATAAAATGGTGTGTGTTGTTCAGCTTAGTTTGAAATGAGGGCTGAAACTCAGTCATCCACAGCAGGACTTGTGGCTTGATTGGCATGCTAAAAACACTGCAATGGAAATGATGATCTTTAGTAACATGGAGGCTCTACCCAAGGGATCAGATGGTTGTTGGTTTGAATCCCTGCTAGGTTCATAAAATATTTGGTCCATATGCAACTAACTAGATTTTACATTTTCTGAAGAAAATGGAGTTTGCCTGTGGAAATCTCTCCTCCATGATGCAAAAGTGTTTGGAGTGTTTTTTAATTTGTTGCTATGTGGTTTCTAGGGTGTTCTGTGTGCTTGCTTTCTGGCCCAAGTCAAAAGAGTCCACCCCAAGTCTATGATATTCGGCTCTCTATATACTGGATGGCTCTGGTCCCTCCTTCAATATAAGCCTCATTCATTTCATCGCTTGGCGAAAATTGTAAGTATGGTCTCTTAGAAAAGTAATAGTACAGATAACATGCTGAAGTTTTAATACCTATGGTTTGCTTAAACCTCTAACCCCTACTTCATTTTTCGATGTGACGTTCTGTCTCGCACATGGTTGAGCGCTTAGCCTTTCAAAGTATACTTTTTTGGCCGCAAGCCTATACGGACGCTCTCAGTGTAAGCGCACTATGACTACTTAGTGATATTCTCTTTTAATATTGTCAACACTAGGTGCATGCTATGCGCAAAGACACGGACTGTCCGCATGTCTTAAAAACGCTAATGCACAGACAGTCTGTTGGTACTGTGCTGATGATGAATTTGTGCAAGGCACTCTGTTCACGAGATGTATAGGCATGTAGAAAACCAAAGTATACCTTGGCCTTAAGTATGAGCAATGGTAATGGTGATACTTGCCATTGCACGCATAAGGTGCTTAGCCAGATATTGAAAACTAATGAAAAGTAATGTAAAACATACAAAGCAACATTGATTTTTTTCTATCTATCTAATGGGGAAAGGGGTTAGTGGTCCACAATCCCACACAAATGATTCAGATTGCAAGAGTAGACAAAAAGAGTGGGTGGGTGAATGGATGGATGGATGGCTGGCTGGCTAGGTGGTTACTAGGGTGTTCTGGGTGGTCACTAGGGCATTGGTAGGTGGTTGCTATGGTGTTATGAGTGGTTGCTAGGGTGTTCTGGTTCATCGCAAGGGTGTTGCTAGTTGGTTGCAAGGCAGTTGCTAGGGTGTTCTGGGTTGTCGCTAGGGCATTTCTAGGCAGTTCCTAGGCGGTTGCTAGGGTGTTGTGGACGGGCACTAAGGTGTTGCTAGCTGATTGCCAGGGCGTTCTGGGTGGTCTCTAGGGTGTTGCTATAGGGTGTTGCTAGGCAGTTGCTATGGTGTTTTTGGTCGTTGCTAAGGTGTTGCTAGGCGATTTCTAGGGTGTTCTGGGTGGTCGCTAGGTGGTTGATTGGGCGTTCTGGGTGGTTGCTAGGGCATTGCTAGGCGGTTGCTAGGGTGTTCTGGGTCATTACAAGGGCATTGCTAGGCAGTTGCTAGGGTGTTGTGGGTGGGCACTAAGGCGTTGCTAGCTGATTGCCAGGGTGTTTTGGGTGGTCTCTAGGGCATTGCTAGGCTGTTGCTAGGGTGTTTTGGGTCGTTGCTAAGGTGTTGCTAGGCGGTTTCTAGGGTGTTCTGGGTGGTTGTTAGGGTGTTCTGGGTGGTCGATAGGGTGTTGTTAGGTGTTTGCTAGGGTGTTCTGGGTGGTCTCTTGGGCATTGCTAGGTGGTTGCTAGGGTGCTCTGGGTCATTGTTAAGGTGTTGCTAGGTGGTTTCTAGGGTGTTCTGGGTGGTCGCTAGGCGGTTGCTAGGGTGTTCTGGGTGGTCGTTAGGGAGTTGCTAGGCAGTCACTGGGGTGTTCTGGGTGGTTGCTAGGGGGTTTCTAGGGTTTTATGGGTGGTCGCTAGAGCATAGATAGATAGACTGATTTAGAGCCAACCTAAAAATTAGGAACACAATGGAGAGAGAAATGTGGCCCACCCAGGTAGGAAGATACAACCCAGAGCTCTCTCTTAATGCTGTTTGGCTTTATTTTATATTAATACTGAAGGGGTAATTCAAGAGGTCTCGAAAAAAGATGTGGAAAGGGATTACACGTGCCATGAAAACTTTGAAGAGAAGGAATTGAGTAATTATGTCTGTTCTCCTGTCATTTGTCTGTTTATGAAACTGAGAGGAAACCAAAAGCTTACCCCTAATTGTGCGGTTAGTTTATTTGTTGTACTGTGCTGCTCTTTCATGATTCCGATTAGCTTCACACTCTCTCCGTTTCTCTCTCTCCCTTTCTCTCAACACACCACTTTTCATAATATTTGCACATTTTGCTTCAAGCGAAAAAAGACACTTCTTTGCTTCTATGATGGTATTTTGTTGTTTAAAAGGGATAATGAAAAGCATTAAAATGGTCTCTTCCTCCATAAATTCAGCATGGAATCCTTATGTTATGTCAGCATCACGCTCTCTGTTCCATATTGTTTTTGATGGCGCTCCAGAGTGCTTCAGTGCCGGCGGCCCAGGGCTGTTGCGGTGTTCTTGACGAATGAGACAGAAATGGTGCATGCTGAAGCTCACGGCCTGCACTGTGCAGGCACACTCACCTGCAAGCCGTTCCACAGTGCCATCATACTGTAAGGCTTCAGTAAGCTGATGGATGCTGAATAGATCCTATTTTTATTTGGAGGGATTTTGGTGAAGCCATGGAGATGACTTTATTACCAGATGGAGCTGACGTGTGTGTGTGTGTGTGTGTGTGTGTGTGAGTGAGAGAGAGCAAGAGAGAGAGAGAAACATTACTGCCCTATTCTTAAATGGAATTTTACAGAAATTGTCAAAAAAATAAAAAAATACTGTGAAACATTGTTGCCAGGTCATTTAATAGTGACATAAGGTACCTCGAGAGGATACAGTGTATTTTTTTCTATTCCAAATGTTTTAATAAATTTTGATAAGTGCATGATGTGGAGTTCAGTTCTAATTCCCAAATTACCGTGTAAATTATTAGTAAGGAGACCCACATTTGCTCCATGGTAAATTAATTTACATGTTGATTCAGTTTACTGATTCCAAAGATAGATATATGCCCAGCAATCGGTAATTATTTCAATAATTTTCCCTCCTCGTCTGTCCCTCCTCCTTTCTTCTGTTTATAAGTACCTTTCATTCAATTCATTTTTTTCTTGCTTCACATTGTATTGATTCACTGTGATAAGCATTTACATCGATTGTGATTCGTGATCTCTGTAGATTTTAAATACATTACTGTATAATTTAACTATTACTTTAAAAAGCCAGATAAAAAGGATCACTTAGGATTCTGTTTTTACCTCTTTCTTTCTTTCTTTCTCTGTCTCTCTCTTTTGCCACTGTTTTGATTTAAAATATACTGTATACAGTTACAATCAAAATTATTCAACCCCCCTGACCAGCAATACATTCTGGTGATGTGAATTAAAATACGGCAACTAAAACATCAGTAAACAGTCAAAGTATGTTTTTAATACACATTTGAGTGATTTTGAGAACAAAGAGTTCAGTTTACCCAAATTTTAAAATTTAAAATAACTAATTCTCTCCACAAATGTCATGTCAAAAATATTCAACCCCCAAAGTCAATCATTTGTGGAACATCCTTTATCCTTAATAACAGCAAATAAATGTTTCAGAGAAGTGTTCTCAGGCTTCGGACACCTCTCTATTAGAATTTTTACACATTTCTCATGAGCAAAAGCTTCCAGCTCATTGACATTTTTTGGTTTCTGTGCTGCTACTGCTTCCTTGAAATCCCAACAAAGGTTTGCAGTGGGATTTTAATGGTGGACCGAAAGGGCCATTTAAGGACATTCCACGACCTATCCCTGAACCAGATTTTAGACAACTTGGATGTATCCTTGGTGTTATTGTCTTGCTGGAAAGTCCAGTGATCACCGAGCTTCAATTAACACACCGAAGGCATCACGTTTTTCATGCCAAAATGGCCTGATACCTGAAAGAATCCATGGTGTCAGTCACATAGTCAGGATAGCCGTTTCCTGCAGCTGCAAAACACCCCCATTACAGGACTGACCCACCTCCATGCTTGACTGTGGGGATGGTGTCGTTCTTGTCATCACCTTGTCATCTTACTCCAGACGTACTGCTGACCCATGGGTCTAAAACTCATTTTCAGTTTAGTGTCATACATCTATAAAACTTCTTCCAGGACTCCACAAGTCTTTCCTAATTACTTCTTGAATATTCAAGTCAACATTTCCCTTGATGAAGTTTTGCTTTCTTCCACACCCCAAGAAGGTTGCTGTTGTACCATATTTAAAAAATGTATGAATAGTGCTGCCAACTTTGTCTATTGGAAACTGAAGTGCCTTGGAAATGTACTTTTAGCCATGACCTTTCTCGTGTAATAAAATAATCTCCTCTATTAGCTTTTGAGACAGCTTATTTTTAAATGCATTTTTTGCATAGAAATACATTTTTGCTTACAACGCTAAACTTAAATTTGAAAACTTAAATAAGTGCCATTGCAGATTGATGACTAATTTTGTTTTAAAACAATTAGTTGTGTAGCCTTACATATTTAAGAAACAGCTACATGCAATAGGGGTTGAATAATTATGACATGGCTGTATTTAAAAAAAATCCTGCTATTTAGAAATATTAGGTTATATATTCACACTATGACTTTGTCACTCAGCTGATATAGATGTAAAGTTAAAAAAAAATCTGGGTCAGCAGAAAAGCTTACCTTTGTAAATCCTTACTGTCTTGGGGGGGGGGTTGGATAATTTCGATCGCAAGTGTGTGTGGGTGTGTGTGTGTGTGTGTGTGTGTATGTGTGGGTCATTGATCCACGGGGATACAAATTGGAAATCTTTTAAATATCTAGTTTAAAACACTTATATCAAGTTCTTAGAAATGTAATCTTTGTAATCTAAATATAAATTGATGGCTTTTTTACAAAAATATAATTTAATTAAATATATATAATTAAATGTTGAAATGTCAAATAGTGTAACCATCAAGTAAAAAGTATTTAAATATTTTCCTTGCACCTCGAATACATGAGTGTACACAATTTAATCATTAATTTAAAAATGTTGTCAAGCGTATTTATTATTATTATTATTATTATTAGGGGGCCTGGGTAGCTCAGCGAGTATTGACACTGACTACCACCCCTGGAGTCACGAGTTCAAATCCAGGGTGTGCTGAGTGACTCCAGCCAGGGCTCCTAAGCAACCAAACTGACCCGGTTGCTAGGGAGGGTAGAGTCACATGAGGTAACCTCCTCGTGGTCGTGATTAAGTGGTTCTCGCTCTCAACGGGGCATGTGGTAAGTTGTGCGTGGATTGACTGTCTCAGAAGCGGAGGCAACTGAGATTTGTCTTCCGCCACCCGGATTGAGCTGAGCAACCGTGCCACCACGAGGACCTACTAAGTAGTGGGAATTGGGCATTACAAATTGGGAGAAAAGGGGATAATAAAAAAAAAAAAAAAAAAATAAAAATATATATATATATATATATATATATATATATATATATATATATATATATATATACTGATTTACAAATATCATGAACTTTTTTTTTCCTCCTTTAACATGAACTAAATGTCCCTTTTTCTCTTTCTTTCTTTCTTTCTTTCTTTCTTTATGTTGTCACATGACAACAGAATGGTTACCTGCATGTTGGTGTCGTCACCTGACTAGTATATTAACAATATGTTAAAACAAAATTATTGCAGTGCTTATTTTTTTCAGAAATACTAAAATATTATTTCAAACTACTTATGCCAACATTTCTTTTATAATAATTTCAGCTTTTAATCAGACTTTTATATGTAATTTTTTCTTTATTGTCTCCGGACGGTTACACCACTTTAAGACCCAGAAAAAAACATCAAATGAGTTTGAACTTAGTAGAATACGTAGAGGTTCATCATGTTCATCTGAGTAGAGGTGTATTCAAGTAATTGATTTGTGTGAATTGCATTTTTAACATATTTTTAAATAATGTTTATTACTCTGTGTGTGTGATATAAGAAGTGATGACTATTTGCAGAGATATGCTCAGCTGATGCAATCAGTAATGATTTGTCTTTTTCCCTCCTATAGCTCTGCCTGTCCCTCCTTCTCTCCTCCACAAGCACCCAACTCTCTGTATTGTATGTGGCTATATGTATGTACTGAGGTCCAGGACAAGACAGCACAATTCAGTGTGATTCTGTGGGATCATGGTGCAGTCTGGCAGCCCTCAGACTGTCATTAATCTCCCTGCATTGTTTGTGTGTGTGTGTGTGTGTGTGTGTGTGTGTGTGTGTGTGTGTGTGTGTGTGTGTGTGTGTGTGTGTGTGTGTGTGTATCTAGCTGCAGGCTACAGTGCGGTATGTGTTCCTGCAAATTTCTCTGCCCACATATGCTGTGTATACCTCGTAATATAGAGCTCCATAGTCTCATAACTGACAGATTACCCCTATCCAGATAAATGCGATGTCTGCAAACCATGCAATGATTGTATAAGTTTAGCTGACATGGAAAACTTTGGGAAGTTGACATACAGAATCAAACGGTGACATGCTGTACTTCCATCTATTTTAAACAACATTTTGCTAATTCTTTTATTATTCTTACGTATGCAGCTTATTAATTGATAGACTGCATGATAAATTGCACTTTTAATTTGTCACACCGCAGGACCATTTAAAATGAAATAGTGAAGGCAGAAAGGTGATTACAAATGGTGATTAAAACACTTTCCCTAATACGTTTATATACAATTTGACCTAAAATCTTGATGTTGATTAAAGAAACAAAAATTCCATACCCATACTACCCATAAGCTTGTATTGTCAGATTGCACATGTACTGTTTGCAAATATATGATTTGGTTTGGTGGAGTCAGGAATAGGTTTTGGTTGGACGTGTGTGTTGGGCAGTTGTTGGTTGAGTACTGGTTTTCGTGTCAAGTACCATGAGTCCCAGTGGAGCGTGAATCACTCAGACTGAGTCAGCAACAGGCCTGTCCACTGAGGAAAATAAGCAGCTCAAATTTCTCCCTGTCTCTCTGTCTTGTTTTCTCTCACACTGTCTTTCTTGCACACACACAAAGCTTTCCATCTGAAAGGGACAAGTTGCCTGTGTGGCATGTTAAAGACAAATTGTGAATGGAATGGGTTATAGGCATTAAGTAAATCTGAACTGTTGTATCTTCGTGTACGAGTGAGAATGTGAGTCATAGGTTTTTTTTTGTTTTTTTAACCATATTTTTATGTTCGTTTCTCATATTCGAGTGTTTGTTGGTGTGTCTGACAGTAGATGTGGGACACAAATGCTTTACATATGTGGCCTCCCTTTCCCTCCCTAATCTCTCTAAAATTGTATCTATTCCTAAAAAGTATAAATGTTCATTTATTCCCCATTTTTCATTAAATGTGTGAAATTCTGGGAGTGGCCTGGGTAGCTCAGCAAGGATTGACGATGACTACTACTCCTGGAGTCGCTAGTTCGAATCCAGGGTGTGCTGAGTGACTCCAGCCAGGTCTCCTAAGCAACCAAATTGGCCCAGTTGCTTGGGAGGGTAGAGTCACATGAGGTAACCACCTCGTGGTTGCAATTAGTGGTTCTCGCTCTCAATGGGGTGTGTGGTAAGTTGTGCATGGATCGCGGAGAATAGCATGAGCCTCCACATGCTGTGAGTCTCCGCGGTGTCATGCACAGCGAGCCACATGATAAAATGCACGGATTGACTGTCTCAGAAGTGGAGGCAACTGAGACTTGTCCTCCGCCACCCGGATTGAGGTGAGTAACCGCGCCACCACGAGGACCTACCAAAATTGGGGAGAAAAGGGGATAAAATATGTTTTTTAAAATGCATTTCTAATGTAAAAAAACTTTAATTGGTTAACAGGTAGTAACCTTAACATATACAGAAAAAAATTCTAATATATTTAATAAGACAATACATGGAATGTTACTGTAAAATGTTGTATAAAAAAAAAAGTTTTTAGATGTAAAATTAACAAATAATTAATGGTAGACATTATGTCTAACAAGAGATTACATGCACTTTTACAGTAAACTTTTGTTAAAATCACGGTGAAAAACAGTAATTGAACATTCCCAGAATTCCCTGCGTGAGCCATCACATTTCATTATATTTTATGGAAATAGATATGTTTCTTCTTATTTTTTTTTTTTTATATCAGTTATGTACAATGGGGTGTTTTAAGCTATATTTTATGCAGTTTAGTTAATGTTTATTACATAATTTTAGTGTCACGTGTTACCGGGATGGTGTTTTGTGTTTATGTGAGTAACACTGTGCACTGTCTATGCATGCGTATTAATTTAATCATGTGGCCTTTTGTAGTTACAGTGTTTAACATTATAGACTATAAATAAATAAATAAAAAGCAGATAAAGTGAAAAATAGATATTTGTAGTTCCAGAAGTCTCATATTTGAAGTTTTTAAAATGTAATAATATAAATGGCAGTGAACTGCAAATTTACCGTATTTTACTGTGGATTTTTTTCCCAGCATGCTTTGCATGAGACTTGATGGGGAGAGTAAATGTTAAAATTAAGAGCAATTTTATGTGTTTTGTTGCAAGATGAATAAAGGGGGAGATTTGTAAGTATTTAATGTTCTGTTATGTTGAGATTTAGAACACTTTCTGTAATGGTGGCGTTTTGGGGGTTACCACTGTGGTATAGAGTAGTGCTTGAGCTTAAAAGGTCCTGAAATGAAAAGTTTCTAAGTCTGTGCTTAAAATGCATGGTGGTGTAAACTTACTTTTACTCTTAGGGTTAAAAAACTGAAACAAGTTTGTTGGTGAAGCATAATAATGACAGTAAAACTATGTTGTTGTTGTTTTTTCTATTTACAGTTAAAACATGTTTTTTAATTAATGGTCTACAAATGTTTATTTTTCTAAATGAACAGTCAAAACAAATAATTTCATTTTATAGTTGAAACATGTTCTTTCAAATTACATTTTAAATGTCATTTCAACTAAGAGTGTTAACACACTATTTGAAATGAAGATTTACACATTATTTTAGTTTATGGTTGAACATCTATTTCATTTTGCAGTCTAAACATTTTAATTTACTTCACGGTCTCAAACTGTTTGGCCCACTGTGCTGCCATGCATTTACCGATATTTTACGTGGGTTTTTTTTTTTTTTTACAGTGTAGTTTTCAACTGGCAGATCACAATACATGGAAAGAGGACATACTTCCCTTTGCTGTTAGTCATTAATGTCCCTCTTTGAAGTCATCTCTGGGCTGGTTCAAACGAGCACAGCACTGTCTCTAGTGTACGAGGATCAAGGCAGTCGGATCAGAGCAGCTTTTGACCATGTCCCCCGACATAAAAAACAAATGTGGCAGAGGGTGAATGAAATAAGAGGAGAGCTTAAGTGCAAACACACGCTCACACTGCTCTCTGATGCTCAGGATGTCTGAGAGAAGGGCACATGCCAGAGTTCAGGAAGTCACTGCCATGCTATGTTTCAGATCTGTTTACTACATTCCCTGCAGGTACTACTGCAGTTCAGTTGCACTTGAAGTCATTTTGTCTCTTGTCTCAAGTACAGACAAAAAGGAAAGCATGTTGGGGGAGAACTCAGGTGGACTTACTCAACGTAATTTTAAAGGGGTCATATCGTAAGTTTGTTTTATCATTTCATTTTTTCCAAGAAGTCCAAACCCGTCATAATTTAGTATTTCAAAACCATTTTCCACTCTCTCTCTGACCCTTATTATCAAACCTGTACCTTTATGACTTTTATGTAAATGCACTCTTCACATGTAAAGTGAGTAACAACTCACACACTGGCTGCAGGTTTGCTGTCGAGAGTTTGTTCTGCACTATCCTTCAAAAACAGTCTGCATTACATTGTGACAGGTTCACCGAATCTGAGCTGAAATGTGCCTTTCAAAGTGTTATGGTCAGACTGTAATGATCAGGGGCCTTGTTAAAAATAAACTTTAGCTGCTTGTTTCTAAGCCCAGAAACATACTTTATGCAAGTGCGTATATGCTGATGTGAGTGCATTACCAGCGCATTGTCAACACACGGTCTGATGTTACATGCATGCTTAACATGCGTTCTTGTTTTAGTGTGGTGGTAACAAACCTCAGTACTCAAGGGCGCGATAGAGTTAACTTTTTAATTCTGTGCCAGTAAACCGTATGTGTTATTATTCAGGAGAGTTGCTATAAATATATTGGCTTTAATGTACTTGCTCAGCAATATTCTCTTCAAAATGTTGCCATTACAGTAGTTGACTTGACAGAGAAAACTCACTATAGAAGCAGAGTTCACACTAATGTCCTCTACAGCGCCCCTTGCAACAACTTTGAGAATGCAACGCGTACTTGCATTGTGTTATGAATTATGGTCTGACACATTGTGGAATACAACAATGCAAGAAATGACGCTTGCATTGCTAGAATCATCCATATTTTTATGTATTTGCGTAGAGTGTGTTTTCGGCCTTAATGTTGGTATTTCTTGGAAGCGTATGCAGAGCTGCAGGTGCTACATACAGCCAGGAATAGCACAAACTTGGACAGACTTTTCACAAATGTTACTCTTATCATTAGTTATTCTGGTGTTTAATAATAATAGTCTATAATAATATTCTGCTTCTATTACCTCCCTGCAAAATTAAGAAACTTAGTTTCAATAGAAAGTTTTGAGTTTTTATAGTTATAGTATATTTTTATCTGTCATCTCTTCTCACCTCGAGTTTTTGAACAAAGATTTGAGGAAGGAACCTGGAGACATGATGCACATTTATTAGTGTGTTAATAAACAGCATTTGAGGCCCACAAATTTCTCATTGTTGCATAATTGTTACTTTCAAGCTAAAGAAGTGTAAATATTAGAAAAGCATCTCTTTAAAGCCTCGAACTTAAGGGATGGTTTATATATAGCGCAGAGTAGCTGGCTCAAAGTAAAGCAAACATTGTTATATTGATGTGTTTTTGTGAGGATAAATTTAGCCTTAAAAATGTCTGCGAACGAGTGAGCCAGAAGGCTCATGAGCAAAGTCACTCACTGCTTGCGTAGCATGAAGGTTAAATATTATAAACAAATAAGCATTGCACTCAGATATATTAGTTTACGAAAAAGCCAAAATTTGCTATAAATCTGATGATCATCTGACATCTGAAGTGGACCCGTTTACTTTTTATAGGAATATTCCGGGTTCCATACAAGTTAAGCTCAACCAACAGCATTTATGGCATAATTTTGACTTGTTGTTGCTCCTTTTTCTTTTAAAAAGCTCAAATCAAGGTTACGGTGAGGCCCTTACAATGGAAGTGAATGGAGCCAATTTTTGGAGAGTTTTAAGGCAGAAATGTGAAGCTTATAATTTATAAAAGCAATTTCATCAATTCTTCTGTTAAAATTTGTGTATTATTTGTGCTGTAAAGTTATTGAAATTGTCGTTTTTACTGTCATTTTAGGGTTTTACAGCATTATGTCGCCATGGATGAAACTTGATACAGCTTTACACAGAAAAGGTACAGCAAATAAGTCATTTTATCACACTAAAATCATGTTAACATGCATATTGTTTACATCTTGTGGCTATATTTTTGAAAGAGTTAGTATTTTGACGTTCAATAATTGTCCCCCCACTCACATCCATTGTAAGTGCCTCACTGTAAACCAGATTTTTGTTTGTTTGTTTTTTTTAAAGAAAAGGAGGGACAAGTCGAAATACATTTTTGTACTATTCAGCATTATGCCAGTAATGCTGTCAGTTGGGCTTAACTTGTATTGAACACAGAACATTCCTTTAAGTCTGTTTCGAATCAATAAATGCAGCCTGCTTTGATTAATTTTAGGCGATATGTCAAAAAATGTATTTTGTGACTGTTACAGCTTTATCATGAATAGTCATTGATCTGAGCTTCTGATTGGCTCAGATACCTTTCACGCAGCTCAAGTTGAGAGAAGCAGTTAATCCCAGTGGACCAAAACAGTGAAAACCTTCTGGCAGTGAATTTACCAGAATCATTTTGTTATTAAATCTGGCCAGTATTGCACGCTGGCAGCGCATGAGCAGTACAACTAGTCCAGCTCATACCTCCCAGCGGCTCTCATCTCCACCCCAACATCAACACTGACACAAACACAGCCTCACCTTCTCAGTACAGACTATTTACTTTAATTAAACTATTTCAACCATCTGCTTCTATATTTTCTTCACAACTGAATAAGGTGTGCAGTCAAAACAGTCCATTTTGTGTCCTGCAATGCCAAGAATCAGATCAGTCACTCCCCCCACTTCCCCCAAAATGGGGAACACTTCAGCCTGAATATCTTGCACACTACTGTATCTCAAACCCTTTTTCGCCAGAATCACTTTTGCATATATTTCACCTCTGATCATTTTAATGAGTTTAGATTTCAGGGGGTTTTGACAATGTTGGTCAGGCCTGTTCAGCTCTAAATTTGGCCTGATATTCTAGTTTATCGGCTGGGTTTCTTGCCCTCGTAACATTGCTGTTTCCATGCATGTTTTACTGTTTCATAACAATAATCACTGTCCTAGTTTATTTCCATTTGTATTTGTCTAGCTATTTGTCGTGCTTGTCCTCTGACACCAAACATTTTTGTCTCTGAACCCCTAAAGTATGTGCATTGGAATTTTTTATCAAATGCTTTGGTGACATCATGGCACTGTTATCCGGTGGCCTCAGGAGGACACTTTTAATGCATAGTTTAGACTTATGAATCCTTTTGAAGTCAAAGATAGACACACAGGGCCAAATTCATAACATGTTCAATGGGGATCAGAGATTTGCGGCATCTTTGAGGAATTATAAAAGCACTCGATCTGTGACAGAAGGCATATTTTAGATGACAATAGTTCAAAGGGAGGCCTTGTAGCTGTTCACACCGAACACGTTTATGTGTCTGTCTCATGCCTTAATATCTTAAATGTCTTAAAGACCACAGTGAACAGTTTTTTTTTTTTTTTTTTTTCTTCTATGTAAGCATGCATTACATTGCAGACATTTTTTACTATTGCACAGCGTCTCACTCAGGAGCACAACATTTTAAGGACTGCGATAAGTTAAAAAGACACCTGCATTCTGTTCCATTTGTTGTGCTGAATATTTTTAAAGCACAGTTAGAACAGCCTGATGTTCTTTATGCAAAACTTGAATGTCTGTGTGTTGTGTTGGAATCACAACAGCAGTCTGCATTGATTATTTTTAGGGGAGGTTTCAAAGAAGTCTTATCATGACTGATTTGTTATTGGCTCATTTACTCTTTACATCAACTGGTTTTGCTTAGGGATCCAGATTTTACATTGGACATCAAGTGGTGACCCACCAAGGTTTAAATACAGGTTATGTTTTTTTAAATTTTTTTATAGAGTAATCTATCCTGGGTCACACTTTCTTTTAGCTTGCATAGATTTGTTCAAGGTTTTCAAGTATAAATGCATGTATCAAGTGACATTATTTTTGTTATTAGTGTCAACAACAAAAGATACAGAAAGTTTCCTCTTCCCCCCTTTTAAAAGTTGATGAGCATATTTATTTTTTTGAGCCCATTATATTTATTATCCAGTTTATTTCCTAATTTCAAATATCATTCAAACAAAACATATTACACAGGAGGAAAACTTTTGTTCATAATTTGTCTTTCTAATAATAATAATGATTATAATGTTATGTCCTCCCCAGTCTAGGGTTGGGGAGGAGTAATAAAATGGTTAAAAGTGGAGAGATCAGGTGGTTTCTTGTATCCAGCCCCAGCACTAAAAAGACCACAATTCACCAGTTAAAGAGTGACCACCCGACTGAATGTGATGTACTCATTCAAAACTATAAGCACGAAGTGAGAAACACTAATGGTTTTTGTTCTAAACTTTATTCTACGCCAGCTGCTTCTACAGATTGGACAGTTATAAAAAAATAAAAAATAAAAAATTAATGTTGCAAATATATATAAAAACAAAAGGCATTTGTAATTAAATGTGTACGTGTCATTTATTTCTACACTTGCATTCATATTGAAATCATATCTATGAATTTCTACTCACTATTTGCTGAATTGTTGTTGTTGTTGTTGTTGTTGTTTTTGTAAGGTAAATATTAATTATAATAATAACTATAAAACGTCATGGTTACTTACGTAACCTCCATTCCCTGATGGAGGGAACGAGACGTTGTGTCGATGTAGTGACATTACGGGTCACTCTTGGGAGCCCGAAACACCTCTGGTCATTGATAAAAGGCCAATGAAAATTGGCGAGTGGTATTTGTATGCCACTCCCCCGGACATACGGGTATAAAAGGAGCTGGTATGCAACCACTCATTCAGGTTTTATGCTGAGGAGCCGAGACAAGGTCCGGCCATTTCAGCGGGTTGTTTAGCATTGTGGCAGGAGGGACACAACTTCTCGTTCCCTCCATCAGGGAACGGAGGTTATGCAAGTAACCATGACGTTCCCTATCTGTCACTCACTCGACGTTGTGTCGATGTAGTGACACCAGGGGTCCTTATACGAAATGCCGCAACTGGCTGAACTGTGTTACGTGAACTGGCAGTGTGTGATGGGAAGATAGTTATGAGTGTCGAACGGCCCTTTGGGGACAAGTCAACTACCCAAAAGTTAGAGACAGGCTAACCCAGTCGTGGCCTCTTTTCCCCTTCTTTTTTTCCACTCCCTAAAAAAGAAGGGGGATTATCCGACTGGGCCGCCAGGTCTAGTCTTAAAGGGGAGGACACCGCGGAGGCCACACCTCGCCCAAAGAGAGGGGGGGGATATTTAAGTGGAAAAATATGTCACATGGTCTTGCTGACCATGTGGAGAGTCTCATGGTAGATCCTACCCAATGGGGGAGGAGTTACTACAACCATGGGGACTGTGGCAGAGGGGACTCTGCCCAAGGAAGACGCAGTTTGCCAAAAGGGAAACGAATTAGCGGAAGATAAACATCGCATGGGGTTACATTACAGGGAACCACCACATGCGGAGCACCTACCCCAGAACAGCGCTCTTAGTTAGCACGTGTACTGGGCCGGCAGCGAGTCTCTCCGAACACTCAACTGCCACAGGGCTCGGAGGAAGTCAACCAGGGAACATAGTTTGTGAACACTACTGGGAATTAATGGTGCACGTCTTCAGCTCAGAGGAGGTGAAAGGCACTATGTGCAAGCGATACACCCAGCTGGCTATGCCGGGCTTATCCGCTTGTATTGCGTGCCACTACCTGTGACGAAACCGGTTCCACCTGGAGGTTGTAGAACCTTGCGAAGGTGTTGTGTGTTGCCCAGCCCGCTGCTCTGCAAATGTCTGTTAGAGAGGCACCCCTGGCCAGGGCCCAGGAGGCTGCTATACCCCTGGTAGAATGGGCTTGTAGCTCTAGCGGGGGCGGCACATCCTGGGCGTGATATGCCATAGCTATGGCCTCAATGAGCCAGTGGGCGATCCTCTGTTTGGAGACAGCGCTTCCTTTCCGCTGTGCACCAAAGCAGACAAAGAGCTACTCAGAGATCCTAAAGCTCTGCGTGCAATCCAAATAGATGTGTAAAGTGCGCACTGGACACAGCAACGACAGGGCTGGGTCTGCCTCCTCCTGGGGCTACAAGCTACAACTACAAACTAAACAGTGATATGATTAGATATGAAAACTAAAATAATCCTATAACACATAAGGTGTGTGTGTGTGTGTGTGTAAGGAGGGACGCGCACAAAATGGGAAAGAAAGCAGCTGTTAGTTTATCACTCAGAGACGCGGTGGACGGCTCGTAAACCGTCCCGCATTCTTTGATTCTTTAATGGATAAACTCAGTTTGCCGGTCTCGCCCGCGATGGCTGAAATGCACAACAGCCTAATGTGGTTGGACTACAATACAGCAAATCAAATTCGTGATAATTAATACCCTGAGTATTAATAATGAGCGGACATGGCGGTCCGTAAACCGTACAAGCAATAACCTTGATACACAAGAATAACACGCTATAATAGTCTATCTCTGCCCAGACGTAAACCTCTTACTTGAATCGTATGAGGATGCAGAATGTGTGTTCATCCATCCTTTAACTCAGACTCGGTTCCTCGAGGCTTGGGTGATGACAGGAGGCCGTTTCCTCACTCTGTCGGCGGGCGGTACGGCTGCTGATTCTCAGCTGGCTGGCGGAGAAATCAGCAACGTTGAAGAAATCTTTTCTCTTCACTTCTGCAGGCAATCAGATGAAGATGCGGATTGCTCGGTGGTCTCCTTCGGATCCGTTAGAGTGTTCGGTGGAACACAGAGTAATCTCAACTCGTCCAGCGAGATGGAGATTGTATGGCCACAGTTTCAAGTCAGACGTTACTTCCTTGTGCCACGAGGCTGCACCTGAGAGCAGCGATGAGCGTCTACACACGGCGAGCAAAGTTGCTGGAAGCAAATCCCGGAAGCATTTCAGAGGCATTTCTACTCCTGATGATGTCATGGTTGAGGTGCGTTCTGTTGTGTGCCTCATCCAATAGGAGTTGAGAGTTCGATCCATTAGTGAGCAAGGCTTCATGGGATTTGTAGTCTGTTTTGGACTTCCTTTGTTTGATTTTGGCGCGATTTTTATCAGTCAAATTTATGACCTGGAATGTGGGGACCTGAGTTAGGTTTTATGACTGTGTTAGGCCTGCCTTTGTCTTCTATCTGAATACATGAGGCCCAACAGAACCTTGGGCACATAGCCCGGTCAGAGTCTCAGGCTCACGTGAGAGTAGCCCGGACCGAACTCCAGGCACATTTCACTGACAGAGAATGCTTGCAGGTCTCCTACCCTCTTGATGGAAGTGAGCGCACTCAGGAAGGCAGTCTTCAAAGAGAGTGCCTTAAACTCAGCTGACTGCAAAGGCTCAAGGGGGGCTCTCTGTAGACCCTGAAGAACTACAGAGGGGTCCCATGAGGGAACGAGGCGCGGTCTGGAGGGATTCAGCCTCCTGGCGCCTCTCAGGAACCTGATGATCAGGTCGTGCTTCCCTAAGGACTTACCGTCCACTGTGTCATGGTGTGCTGCTATAGCAGCAATGTACACCTTCAAGGTGGAAGGGGACAGCCACCCTTCCCACCTCTCCTGCAGGAAGGAAAGCACCAATCCGACTGTGCATCTCTGGGGGTCTTCCCGTCGGGAAGAACACCACTTAGTGAACAGACGCCACTTAAAGGCATACAGGCACCTTGTAGAGGGGGCCCTAGCCCGAATGATCATGTCTACCACCGTGGGTCTTCTGCATCCCATCCAGGGGCCAGACATGGAGATTCCAGAGATCTGGGGGGGGGGGCTGTTGCGAGGAGCGTGAGGTCCAAGAACCATGTCTGGGTGGGCCAGTAGGGTGCTACCAGGACGACCTGCTCCTCGTCCTCCCTGACCTTGCACAGAGTCTGTGCAAGTAGGCTCACTGGGGGAAACGCATATTTGCGTAGGCCAGGAGGCCAGCTGTGTGCCAGCTTGTCTATGCCGAGGGGCGTACCAGAGCAGGCAGTGGGAGGATTCTTGGGAGGCGAACAGGTCTACCTGTGCCTGTCCGATTCGACTCCAAATCAGCTGGACCACCTGAGGGTGGAGTCTCCACTCTCCCCTGAGGGTAACCTGCCTTGACAGCATGTCCGCTGTAGTGTTGAGGTCGCCCGGGATGTGAGTGGCTCGCAGCGACTTGAAGTGCTGCTGACTCCAGAGGAGGAGATGGCGGCCGAGTTGTGACATACAACGAGAGCGCAGACTGCCTTGGCGGATGACATATGCTACCATTGCCATGTTGTCTGTCCGAACTAACACGTGCTTGCCCTGGATCAATGGCCGGAACCTCCGCAGGGTGAGCAGAATTGCCAACAGCTCGAGACAGTTGATGTGCCAATGCAGTCACGGGCCCGTCCATAAGCCGGCGGCTGCGTGCCTGTTGCAAACAGTGCCCCAGCCCGTTTTGGAGGTGTCTGTCATGACCATGATGTGCCTGGAGACCTGCTTTAAGCGAACACCTGCCCATAGAAATGAGAGGTTGGTCCAAGGGCTGAAAATACGGTGACAGACCGGCGTGATGACCATGCGATGTGTCCCGCGGTGCCATGCCCATCTCGGGACTCGAGTCTGAAGCCAGTGCTGAAGTGGTCTCATATGCATCAACCCGAGCAGGGTGGCCACCGCTGAGGATGCCATATGCCCCAGGAGCCTCTGAAAGAGTTACAGTGGAACCGCTGTTTTCTGTTTGAATGCCTTCAAACAGGCCAGCACCAACTGTGCGCGCTCGTTCATGAGGTGCACTGTCAAAGAGACTGAGTCCAACTCCAAACCGAGAAATGAGATGCTCTGAACCGGGAGGAGCTTGCTCTTTTCCCAGTTGACCCGAAGCCCTAATCGGCTGAGGTGTGAGAGCACCAAGTCCCTGTGTGCACACAACATGTCCCGAGAGGGAGCGAGGATTAGCCAATCATTGAGAATGCGAATGCCCACTTCCCTTAACGGGGCAAGGGCTGCCTCTGCGACCTTCATGAAAATGCGAGGGAACAAGGACAGGCCAAAAGGGAGGACCTTGTACTGATACGCCTGACCCTCGAATGCAAACCGCAGGAAGAGTCTGTGTCGAGGTAGAATCGAAACGTGGAAGTACGCGTCCTTCAGGTCTACCGCCGCGAACAAATCTTGATGCCGGACGCTTGCCAGAATGCGTTTTTGCATCAGCATCTTGAACAGGAGTCTGTGTAAAGCCCGGTTCAGTACTCGCAGGTCCAAGATTGGCCGCAACCCACCGCCTTTTTTCAGTATGATGAAGTAGGGGCTGTAAAACCCCTTCTTCATCTCGGCCGGAGGGACAGGTTCTATCGCACCCTTCCGTAGGAGGGTGGCGATCTCCGCGCGCAAGGTAGCAGTGTTTTTGTCCTTCACCAAGGTGAAGTGGATACCGCTGAACCTGGGTGGATGCCTGGCGAACTGAATCGCGTAGCCGAGTTGGACGGTCCGGGCCAGCCATTGTGACGGATTGGAAAGCGCAAGCCACAAATCCAAGCTCCGTGCGAGGGGAACCAAAGGGACAATCTCGTTGGACGTACCGGCAGGTGGGGCCTCGTGGCGGGGCGGAGCTCGAGGTGCCACACCATGTCGTGGCCGTGCTGAGTTCAGGGACATCGAAGTACTTACCTGGCTCCTTGTGACCACCCCCGGAACAGCCTGAAATGGGGGATGAAGAGGCCTGTCCTTGTGACCCGTGGAGACTGTCACATCGGGGGCGGATTTGTGCCACAGCTGGGTGCTCAGGGGCGGAAGACCGCAGCTGGAGCGCCAAACCTGCCAAATAGAGTGGTGGACGGTGGTCGTGATGACGGCTGTGCACACCAGATACGTGACCCAGGGAACAAGGAAACTGCTCTTGCTGAACTCTTGGGTACTGCAGCCACTTGGGCATGCAGCGCAATTAAATGCAAAGGTAACAGAAAGATTCTCCTCCCGGCCCTCGACCGGGGGATGGAGTGGTCTGCTTACCAGCTCCAGAGCAGCGGGTTTCGTCGTCCCTGGGTCGCCCGTCTCAGGGGCACTTTGAAGCCTTTCACGGGTTCTTGGCTGCCGCGAGACGGGTGGTGTCTGCTTCATGCGGTGGACTCTACGCCGGGGCCGGAGGGGGATGCCCTTGGCGACGAGCAGACAGCGCCGGGGCAGGATATGCCAGATAGCCTCCATCTGCTGCTCCACCGTCGAGAACTGCTGGGAAAAGTCCTTGACGGTGTCGCCGAATAGGCCAGCCTGGGAGATGGGGGCAGCAAGGAACTGTGTCCTGTCGGCCTCACCCATCTCGACCAGGTTGAGCCAAAGGTGGCGCTCCTGGACCACTAATGTGGACATTGTCCACCTGAGAGACCGCGCCGTGACCTTCGTCGCATGGAGAGCGAGGTCGGTCGCCGAGCACAGTTCCTATATCAATCCCGGGGCGGAACTACCCTTGTGCAGCTCCTTTAGTGCCTTGGCAGACTTGCAGGAGAGCCATGGCATGCAGGGCAGAGGCGGCTTGTCCAGCGGCACTGTAGTCCTTGGCCATCAGAGACGACATAAGCCTACAGGCCTTGGACAGGGGCTTTGTCACCCGCGCCAGGTGGCGGCGCTCTACGGGCATAGGTGCACCGCGAGTGCCTTTATCCACCGGGGATTGCCGAATAGACCTTGGCCGCCCCACCATCGAGGGTAGTGAGGGCGGGGAAGCTGAAAAGATCGGGACCGGGCAGTAAAAAGTGCCTCCCGCAACCTTGTCAGCTCTTCATTTACTTCCGGGAAGAAAGGAACGGGGGCGGGGCGTGGCTTTGCGCGGTGCCGCGAGCCCAGGAACCAATCATTGAGCCGTGAGGGTTCAGGGGAGAGCGGAGGGTTCCACTCTATCCCAATGCTCGCAGCTGCCTGGGAAAGTATGTCGTCATCTCCGCCTCAGCCTGTGACTGGGCAACCGCACCCAAAGGGAGGAGCCCAGCTGAGGCTTCCACGTCCGACCGGACGAGCCCGCTCTCCGATGCTGCGCTCGAGAGCTCATCACTTTCGCGGGCTCCGAATAAGAGGTCGAACTCGCCGTGAGACAAGCCGGTGGACTCATCCGGAAGCCTGATCGGGACAGACGAGCGTACTGGGGAATGGGAGATCCGTCCCCAAATCGCCCCCAGTGCTAGCCGCGCTGGCCTCATACCTGTGGGTAGAAGGACCGAGGCGGGGAGCCTCTGGGGTGGCATGCTTTCTTACAAAGGCAAGCCGCGAACGCATCGTTGCCATGGACATGTCCTCGCAATGAGTATATGACCAATCCACGAACGCTGTCTCCGTGTGAGCAGTGCCCAGACACGAAAGACGAAAGTGATCGTGACCGTCAGAAGGCGAGAGATAATGAGCGCAACCAGGAATAACATACAAAGGAAAGGCATTTTTAAAAATACGTTCCGTGTGTGTACCGCTCTTTTAGAGAAATATACTCTTTTAGAGAAATATACTCTTATTTCAGTGCACCAGTGCAGAGGAAGGAGAAGCCGCTGAAATGCGCTGTCAGATCCAGCAGATGTGAATGAACAGTCATGGGAATTCAGCTCAGTGAGCATAACCATTTGGCTCCGAAGAGAAAATCTGAATGAGTGGTTGCATACCAGCTCCTTTTATACCCGTATGTCCAGGGGAGTGGCATGCAAATACAACTTGCCAATTTTCATTGGCCTTTTATCAAAGACTAGAGGTGTTTCGGGCTCCCAAGAGTGACCCCTAGTGTCACTACATCGACACAACGTTGAGTGAGTAACAGATAGGGAACCAGCAATGATAATGATGATGATAATAATAATGATAATAAAAATAATGGAATCTGAGTAAATATTAATTATGTATTTTATTGAATTTATCTATCTGCTCAAAAGCAAGGTTTGGTAGGAAACCTCAGAAAACAATTCACAAAGCCAATAACATTACTAACTTTCTTCAAAACTTATTTAGAATTTTTTTAATCTTTCTCTATGTCTCAAGGGGCTGGGTGCTCTGACATCACAATTCGTAAGTGCCTTCTATGCAACGAACACTGCATGACTGGCAACGATTTTGCAAAATAAATTATGTGATTAATTACACATCTCAGGGCAATTCCAAGTGAAAGGTCCACTGTGAGGTGCTAAAAGCGAGTGAAATGTTCTCTGAACAGATGAGATTTTTAAGGTTAATGTTTTATCGAGATTTAGATCTGCAAAACTGACCTCCCTACCCTAAACCTTAAATCTAACTGATAGTGTCATAAAAAGCAAATGTGACATGAATAACACAATTTCTGAAGCAACCACGTCATTTTGTGGTGCTTCAATGACACTTTCGGCTCACGTGTCGACTTGTGCTCTTCAGGACTCATACCCTGGTCCTTTGTATTGCATATGCAACACTATCAGTTGAGCTACCACTCAATTTGAAAACAAATAAAGGCGACTTAACAAACCATTCAAATTTAATAATATCTTCTCACATTATCTTCTCTCTTGATTTCATCTAGCTAGGAAAAAAGTTTCTTTTTGAATCTTTTTAATACTTTAGTCAAATTTAATGTGAATACTTTTTTTTTTATTAACAATTTTATTGGTTATAAACAAAAAACATACAAACACAACACAAAAAACGGAATCAATTATTCAGATAAACCCCCTCCCCCCGAACATTCCCTCCCCTTAAAACACAAACACGCACTACTGTGGTCACCAACAACTAGAGCATCAAAATAAAAATAAAAAAATAAATAAAGATATACATTCAAACAACATCAGTAAAACACAACCCAACTAAACTACAAATCCCTCTCCACAGCCCCTCCCCGAGAACACTCCAAAAATGCCAAATACCCCCCCCCCCCCAATTCCTGACAAACAAATTCCATTTCCCCAGCCTTCTAAAAAACATCTCCTCAAACGCCACCATCTCGCCCATCTTCCCACACCAATCCCTAAATGAGGGTGCCCCAGCAGACTTCCATCCCCTGAGGATGATTTTCCTACCAATCATGACTCCGGCTAGGACCCAACTTTTTAAATAACTGTCCCCAATATCACGAGTCGTCCCATCACCCAGGATACAGAGTCTGGGGCTAAATGAAAATTCAGTGTCCAATACCTCACACAAAGTTCTGAACACCCAACCAAAATTCTTTGATCTTTACACATCCCCAAAAAACATGTGTTGTGTCCCCGTCTTCTGATTGTCTTTAAGACCCAACCTATACAATCTTAAATTGCATCAGACGGACCCTTACATCTCTAGATGTAGACTTGATGCTTTTTAGAATCCTAGCCCACACTTCCTCCTCCAATACCAAGTTTAAATCTTTCTCCCATAACCTCTTGAGAGAATTTGAAGCTCCGTCCCTCTGACTCTGAATTAGCAGGGAGTAATACACTGATATCTCATGACCTTTTCCAAAAGCAGTAATCACCACTTCCAGAGTATCTGCTGCTTTAGGGGGGTGTATACTACTCCCACAATGGTACAGAACAGATGGCACAGCTATAAATACCTAAAGAACTGGGATCTAGGAATCTTAAAATGTTGAACCAAATTTTCAAAAGATCTCAGCACTCCACTCTCATATAGGTCACAGAGTGTAGTAACCCCCCTCCCAATCCACTCTGACCAACAGAAAGGGGACTTATTAATAAACAAATTAGGGTTCAGCCATATGCTTGAGGCAACATTTAAATAAATGTCAGAATTAAACACTCTGGACCCTGCAAATGCGAGATAACGGGGTTTGACTTAACTTCTCTGCTTAGTTTGGTACAAAGGCTTTGCAGTGGTGAAATAGGGGGCATGGACTTCCTGTTCAATACAAAACCAGGGAGGTGCTCTCTCAGGTGGAAGCGACCAATGAGCCAAATGTCTGAGACTGAATGCATAATAATAAAACACAATCTTGGGTAGGCCTAGCCCAACTTTGTCAGTCGGCCTATGTAACTTGTTGAAATGTAATCTGGGATGTTTACCATTCCAAATAAAGGACTTCGCTATACTATCATATTGCTTAAAATAAGAGAGGGGGACATCTACAGGGAGAGATTGTAGCAGGTAGTTGAATTTTGGAATACAGTTCATTTTAATAACATTTAACCTTTCCAATCATAGATAAATGTAATGAAGCCCACCTACTCACATCACTCAAAAACCTTTTTATTAAAGGGTCAAAATTAACTAAATCACACAAATTAGCTGGGAATAAAATGCCCAGATACTTAATGCCCTGTTTGGGCCACTGGAAGGTGCCCGGCTGAAAAGCCATTACTGAACAGTACGCTGTCAGAGCCAAAGATTCAAATTTAGACCAACTGACTCTGTATCCTGAGAATTTAGAAAAGAAATTAATAGTCCTGTGGAGACAAGGAATAGCTCTAATGGGGTCAGAGACAAATAATAAAATAAAATTTTTTGCTCAGTCATCAGTTTAGGGAGATCTAATAGTTCCACAAATTTTCTAATGTCTTCATCAGTAGATGAAGACATGGAACTATAAAGATCAAGAATTCTTTAAAGGCATTATTAATATCAATGGCCGAGGTAAATATTTCACCACCAGCAGATTTCACTGAGGGAATGGTAGAAAAAGACTCACTCTGCTTCCCTGCTTTGTCCCCCAACTCAAAATATGACTGTCTTGCCCTAAATAACCAAAACTCCACCTTCCGTGACAAAATAGTATTATATCTGTATTTCAATCGGGTCAATTCTCTGAGGCCATCAGACGACATTTGGCGCTTCAGTTCTGTCTTGGTACTTTTAATATTCTTTTCCAACTCCACGAGTTCTCGTGCTTTGTATTTTTTGGTGAATGATGCATACTGTATGATCCGACCCCTAAGAACCGCCTTAAGTGCCTCCCAAGCCATGCCCACAGAGGATACTGAGGACCAGTTCGTCTCCATATAAACACTGATTTCAGCCTTTAACATTTTTTGGAAATCAGGATTTTGTAAAAGGGATACATTAAAGTGCCAACTATATGATTTCTTATTCTCCATATGTGACAGCACCTCTAAACTCACCAGGGCGTGATCTGAGACTAAAATGTTTCCAATTAAACAATCAACAACAGATGAAATGAGGGACTTAGATATATGTATATATATATATATATATATATATATATATATATATATATATATATTCTATAATAAATCTTATGGACTGATGAAAAAAATGTATTGTCCCTACCAGATGGGTTCAAAAGTCTCCAAATATCTGTAAGACCAAGATTTTTTTGAAGCGTCAGTGTTGCTCTAGGGGGCTTACACACTTTTGCTTCACTATGATCAAGGTCTGAGTCCATCAATATACAGGTGCATCTCAATAAATTAGAATGTCGTGGAAAAGTTCATTTATTTCAGTAATTCAACTCAAATTGTGAAACTCGTGTATTAAATAAATTCAATGCACACAGACTGAAGTAGTTTAAGTCTTTGGTTCTTTTAATTGTGATGATTTTGGCTCACATTTAACAAAAACCCACCAATTCACTATCTCAAAAAATTAGAATACGTCATAAGACCAATAAAAAAAAAAAATTTTTAGTGAATTGTTGGCCTTCTGGAAAGTATGTTCATATACTGTATATGTACTCAATACTTGGTAGGGGCTTCTTTTGCTTTAATTACTGCCTCAATTCGGCGTGGCATGGAGGTGATCAGTTTGTGGTACTGCTGAGGTGGTATGGAAGCCCAGGTTTCTTTGACAGTGGCCTTCAGCTCATCTGCATTTTTTGGTCTCTTGTTTCTCATTTTCCTCTTGACAATACCCCATAGATTCTCTATGGGGTTCAGGTCTGGTGAGTTTGCTGGCCAGTCAAGTACACCAACACCATGGTCATTTAACCAACTTTTGGTGCTTTTGGCAGTGTGGGCAGGTGCCAAATCCAGCTGGAAAATGAAATCAGCATCTTTAAAAAGCTGGTCAGCAGAAGGAAGCATGAAGTGCTCCAAAATTTCTTGGTAAACGGGTGCAGTGACTTTGGTTTTCAAAAAACACAATGGACCAACACCAGCAGATGACATTGCACCCCAAATCATCACAGACTGTGTAAACTTAACACTGGACTTCAAGCAACTTGGGCTATGAGCTTCTCCACCCTTCCTCCAGACTCTAGGACCTTTGGTTTCCAAATGAAATACAAAACTTGCTCTCATCTGAAAAGAGGACTTTGGAACACTGGGCAACAGTCCAGTTCTTCTTCTCCTTAGCCCAGGTAAGACGCCTCTGACATTGTCTGTGGTTCAGGAGTGACTTAACAAGAGGAATACGACAACTGTAGCCAAATTCCTTGACATGTCTGTGTGTGGTGGCTCCTTGACCCCAGCCTCAGTCCATTCCTTGTGAAGTTCATCCAAATTCTTGAACTGATTTTGCTTGACAATCATAAGGCTGCGGTTCTCTCGGTTGGTTGTGCATCTTTTTCTTCCACACTTTTTCCTTCCACTCAACTTTCTGTTAACATGCTTGGATACAGCACTCTGTGAACAGCCAGCTTCTTTGGCAATGAATGTTTGTGGCTTACCCTCCTTGTGAAGGGTGTCAATGATTGTCTTCTGGACAACTGTCAGATCAGCAGTCTTCCCCATGATTGTGTAGCCTAGTGAACCAAACTGAGAGACCATTTTGAAGGCTCAGGAAACCTTTGCAGGTGTTTTGAGTTGATTAGCTGATTGGCATGTCACCATATTCTAATTTTTTGAGATAGTGAATTGGTGGGTTTTTGTTAAATGTGAGCCAAAATCATCACAATTAAAAGACTTAAACTACTTCAGTCTGTGTGCACTGAATTTGTTTAATACACGAGTTTCACAATTTGAGTTGAATTACTGAAATAAATGAACTTTTCCACGACATTCTAATTTATTGAGATGCACCTGTATTAGAGTCTTATCCCAGTATTATATCATCAGGGGTGCCAGTGGCTTGCAACATCCCTTCCAGATCTATAAAAAAGCCCTGATCATCAGCGTTAGGTGCGTAAATATTAGCCAAAATCAACCTTTTCTTAAAACAATAATGGCGGGATTTTCTGCTAAAACAATAATGACTCTTCCTAATCTATCTTTAATCTGTTTGAGACATTTGAATTATAGATGTTTTCTTATCAATGTAATGACTGCCCTGCTCTTACTTGAGCCAGCACTAAAGAAAACATGTCCACCCCATATCTTCCCAAATTTTTCAGCTTCCTGCGGGGGAATACGCGTTTCTTGAAAAAACACTATATCAAATTTCTTACATTTAAGAAAAGAAATAACCTTCCTTCTTTTTATGGGGTGCCCCAACCCATTCACATTCCACATGGAGAGAGATAATCCACTCATATTAACATTTGACATTTTGACATATTAGTAAAAATAGATTGTGTGTCAAAAATACATTTATAAAGACCACATTCCAACATTATTGCAACAGTCAAACCCCAAACTTCCCCCCGAATCAAACAAACAGAAAAAGAAAAACATGGCATGACAGCGCCAACCGGCGTCCATCCCTCCAAACAAAAAAAGTCTATGTACGCCTGTTAGAGTGCCCGTGACAACTTTGCCATCGGACTGCTCAAGTCCGGTGCTTCTATACACATTTTGTGAAACAGAATTACATAACAGACAATAATCTTTAAAACAAACTCCAACCAATAGGCAGAATAAACACAAAGAACGTGTAGATTCGTTCACAACTGTATCGAAGGTGTGTTCCACCACAAAACAAACTCCAGCTGCTATCGGAACCAGCACAAAATAATAATAATAATAATAATCTGTTCAGTTTCCTTGGACAGTCAAACGAATGTTCAATGAGCCGACTGTTCATGAGTGCAGCAGATGACCTAATCCTTCCAACGTCCTACAAAAAATACTCACAAAACAAACTCCAGCCAATATGAGGCATAAGCACAAATAACGTGCAGATTCATCCACAACTGTCCCAAAGGAGTGTTATTCCACAAAACAAACTTCAGCCGCTAGGCGGAACCAGCACAAAAAGAAACAAAACAGGCACCCAGTTTCCTCAGACGGTCAAGTGTGTGTTCAGCGAGACGCGCTCACTTGGAGGCACCGTGAGAAACACACCATGACTTCCTCAGTCCATCAATTTTATGAAAAATATCACTTGTTGTGGACATGTAAATATTTTGCAGCTATACTTAGTATCTGTTCTCAATTTGGCCAGAAATATCAGTGCAAAAGCAATCCTCCATCAGTGCAGTGTTTCTTGAAGGAGAGTTACTACACAAAACAAACTCCAGCCACTAAGTGGAACCAGCACAAAAAGAAACAAAATGGCGCCCAGCTTCTTCAGACAGTCAAGTGTATGTTCAGCACGTCAAGCTCACTTGGGGGGCCACGTGAGAAACACCAAATGGCCTACTCACCCCATTGTCTCTATGAAAGACAATGCTTGCGCATGTAAATATTTTGTGGCCATCCTTAGTATCTGTTCTCAGTTTGGCCAGAAACATCAGTGCAAAAGTGATCTTCCGTTGATGTTAGTGTTTCTTGCATTCCTTGAATCGATGATGTTTCTCTCTTGTCGAATTCACAAAGTCTGGGAACAAGAAAATGCTGTGGTTCTTCCAAGAATGCTTTCCTTTACTCCTCGCCTCACGTAACAAGAGATCTTTATCGGATAATCTCAGAAATTTGACCAGAATTGATTGGGGCCTGTCTCCCTCAGCGGATCTGATAGCCGGGACTCTGAGCTCGCTTGATTTCCAGCTTATGGCCTATGATGTCGAGCAGTCTCGGGAAGAGCTCATCTAGGAACTTCACCATATCTCGACCCTTCTCATGCTCAGGAATTCCAACAATTCGGACATTGTTTTGCCGATTACGATTCTCAAGGTCTTCCTGTTTTTCCCTAAACTCGCTGAAAATCTGCTTTGGTCGCTAGTGGATTAGCAGCTAATTCCCTCTCCGATGACTCCAGATAATCGATCCGTTTCTCGACGTCCCCGATTCTTGTAACTAACTCAGAGAATTTCGCCTCCATTGCCATAAGCGATTGACGTATTACAGCCAGATCTTCCAGGTCCGCTACGACTTTGTCAGCATTACAGACATGCTTGCCAGTTGCCATTGGATTTCTTCCGCCGCACCGTCCAAATTGAGTCCCTGCTCTGCAGGCCTGTCAGAGGGATCAGTTTGAGAACGTAAGTGTCTTTTAATATCTCCAGAGCCCGAGGATTTTGAATTCTTTGCCATGTTGACTTCATAGAACAGTTATGTAGCAGGGTGTATCGAATCTCACCGGTTTATGACATAAAAATATTAAAAACTAGCAAAGTGCACAGAGCTCGTCACTCACATGTCCGACCCCCGCATGGCGCTACGTGACTCCCCAGTGTGAATACTTTTTTACTTTCAAGTATGTTTTTGGCTAGATACTTGGACTTTTAATTGAGTAAAATTTTCACTCAGTATCCATACTTTCACTTAAGTATAATTTCTGAATACTTATTACAGCCCTGGATTTCAACATGGTGAAACACATTGAAGGGGGTGACCCACACCATGTAGAATATAACACTTTTTATCAAAAACTATTATGAGTACAGTCTTCATCTCATGTGAGTGTACATCATTCGGATCAAACTTCATAAAAACAATTCATTCATTAATGTGTAAATCTTTTTAAATTGGCTCCAAACTACTGAATGCACCTTTTAATTTGGTTTATATATTACTCACCCCATCTCTTTTGTTAGAATATTAAGTCTTTGTCAGCTTTATTGTGTTTATTGGCTGTATATAATTTCCCACATCAGACACTGACATTTAGCAATGTCTTTTCAGTTTCTGACCACCCCCAAAAAGTTCCCTTTGCTCCCCCACACTCCTACAACAGATTCAGTGACTATTTTTTAAAATGTTTAGTCACTGAAGCATGTTACACATCCATTCATTCTGTACAGTAGAATAGTAGCAGCACAAACAAATTATATCGATTGAAGGGTTGAATTTAAAACATGCTGTCCCAGGACATGGGCATGGCAGACAGGCTGGGAGATGGAAGGATTCCGTGGGCTGCAAGCTAGACAGGGCCATTCAGGAAGCTTATTGAAGTCTAGAGTGGTAGCAAACTATCCTTTAATCTGACTGGCATGTCAACTACATGCCTGCTGGTTGATTACATCCTTCCTGGCTCAACATGGGAATGGCGTCTAGTCAGCACCTCCGTATGACCGCATAACCCCGTCTGCACTGAGAGAATGAGATGAAGGGAGAGGGAAAAGGAGAGATATATACACACCCCTCTCTCTCTGCGACTGTCTCTCTGTGAGAGGTGGGGTGTGTGTGAGACAGACCCTGGGGTTATTTTAGGTTTCAATATTCCCTTCACATGAAATCGATGTCTGCATGCCTCTTCTGCTTGTCTGCATGCCTGTCTCGTTTCATCCGCCGGAATCCAATTTTCTTTTGCTAGTCTCTGTATGACCTGAGCAAACAGACATTCTCTATTTTCCCCAATGTGTGTCCAACTACCAAGCCCCCAAATACATAAAAAGAAATCAACTCAGCTTGTCATCAGTGCAGATTTAGTCAATATTCATTTTTTTTCTTTGTTTTGTTTGCTTTTTATTTTATTTTGTTTGCATTAGTTTTTTTTTTTTTTCGTTTTGAATTTTTTTTGTTTTGTTAGCTTTTGTTTTATTCAGCTTTTTTTATTTTGTTTTGTCTGGGAGGACACACGAACCTAGCTGTGTGTGTGATCGGCTGTGCTGAAAAGCCATTAGTGTGTGTGTGTGTGTGTGTGTGTGTGTGTGTGTATATACTGAAATGTATCAAGAATAAAGACTCACTTTGAGTTTTTTTGTCTGGCTCACGCTTCCTCCTAATCCCGGGTTTCGGCACCACTGTGACAGATCTCTGTCTCTTTCAAAGAGGAAGCGGGAGCCGGACAAACAAGTCAACGTGAGGTGACATTTCACCCCATACTTCCTGTAGCACTTGCCATAGATGTGGCTGTCTAGTCGGGCACTTCTCACGCACCTTACAGTCTAGCTGATCCCACAAAAGCTCAACGGAGTTAAGCTCCTTAACTCTCTTTTCCAATTATCTGTCTGTTTCTTTCCCCACTCTAACCTTTTCCTTTTTGTTTTTCTGTTTCAAAAGTTGCTTTTTCTTTGCAGTTCTTCCCATAAGGCCTGCACCCCTGAGTCTTCTCTTTACTGTTGTACATGAAACTGGTGTTAAGCGGGTAGAATTCAATGAAGCTGTCAGCTGAGGACATGTGAGGCGTCTATTTCTCAAACTAGAGACTCTGATGTACTTATCCTCTTGTTTAGTTGTACATCTGGGCCTTCTACATCTCTTTCTGTCCTTGTTAGAGCCAGTTGTCCTTTGTCTTTGAAGACTGTAGTGTACACCTTTGTATGAAATCTTCAGTTTTTTGACAATTTAAAGCATTGTACATTCTTTATTCCTCAAAACAATGATTGACTGATGAGCTTCTAGAGAAAGCTGTTTCTTTTTTGCCATTTTTGACCTAATATTGACCTTAAGACATACCAGTCTTTTGCATACTGTGACAACTCAAAAACAAACACCAAGCCAAATATCTTTCAACTGTGTTTGATATAATGGCAAGTGATTTTCTAGTGCCAAATTAGCAATTTAGCATGATTACTCAAGGATAAGATGTTTGAATGACGGCTGCTGGAAATGGAGCCTTTCTAGATTTGATCAAAAATGACTTTTTTCAAATAGTGATGGTACTGTTTTTTACATCAGTAATGTCCTGACTATACTTTGATCAGTTGAATGCCACTTTGGTGAATTAAAGTACCAATTTCTTTCCGAAACAGCAAAATCTGTACATTATTCCAAACTTTTGGCCGCCAGTGTGTGTATATATATATATATATATATATATATATATATATATATATATATATATATATATATATATATATATATATATATTATTACATGATAATTAGATAATTACAATTTTAATAAGATAGTCAGATATAAAAAAAGAAATCCATGGATAGATGGAGAGCTGGGTACAATACAGGGGTGAGTCTCTCAAAGCCTAAAATAAAAAATGTCAAAAATCACAAAGAAAAGGCTGCTGCTTAATTGTTATAAAAGTGAAGCAATATAATTTCTTAATTGTTTTTATTTGATTTTGGGATTTTGAAATTTTACCTGGACAAGATTTTGTGAGATTCTCCCAGAAGGAGAAGAAAGGTCCTCTCGCAAGCATCCTGTTAGATTGTAAAGAATAGGTCAATTCAAAGGAGTCAGACTAAACCTGCAGGTGGAAGAGCCTCGGTCTGTCCACAGGATAGCCATTGTACCTCCAGCCACCACAAGTCTCATCTTAGAAATTATGGCAGCCAGACTCACACACACTCATTACTGAAGCTCAGATGAGTTATGTCTCGAATAGAAATAAAAAAAACAGCAGCCAGTTGAGCAATAGAACTGGGAAAAAGCTTACAATGAAAGCATAGTTCTGTGTGTCTATGTGGGTTTATGGGAGGAATGCACACATATGCACTCGAGTGTTCTTTCACAGCATCTGTGTGTGTCTAAATGTGTGTGAGACAGGCAAATAGAGACATAGTGTTCATTTCTGAGTTTGTGCGTGTGTGTACATTAGAGAGCACATGCACTGGTTTTCTGTGACCTCATGAGCACTCACCGTCTTTGCCCATACAGGTCCTTTTTTAGCCAAACGTATTAGTTAATAAGGTAGATAAATTGCTCGATTTGATAGCATATTTGATTGCGAGCCAGTCGGATCTCCCTCCCACTCCTCGCTAGTGTTTGCTGGACTTGGCAAGTACTGTAAGCCACAAAAGTTACACATTAACCCCTGCGGGATCCTTGGCCTAATCAGAGGTCAAACTCAGCACCGTTGCAACCACAGAGCAAGTCCTGCTCACAGTCCAAGCACTGGCGAGATGTCTGACACAGCCCCTGCATCCCCAACAATGCGTCTTTATGGGCAATCATAAATAAAACCCGTTGATTTAGGCACATGTGTGTTTGTTTTTTTTCACAGTCTAAATCAACTGCTCCAAGGCAAATGCATAGAGGGATTTTTGGCAGACCGAAGACTTCATGCTTCAGCGGCTTTTATTCCAGTTCAAACCTGAATGAAAAGGTTATGAGTGTGAAAACAAGGCTGAGTGAGAACAGTACAGTTTGATCTAAGTTTATGTGCATTTTTCAAATGTGTTGTCACATTACTCAAGGCGACATAGACAAGGACTGTGAAAATAGAGAAGAGAGGATACTTCATCACTGAACCAATGCAAGTGTTGAGCAAATGTTCATTTGAGGCTTCGGAAATGATTCTAATCAAGTTTTAAAGGAATAGTTAACCCAAAAATAAAAATTCTGTCTCATTTACTCACTGTCATGTCATTCCAAACCATAAGACTTCCTTTCTTCAGCATAACACAAAAGGAGATATTTTAAAGGATGTTCCATTCGCTGAATTCAGCATAATAGCAGTTGATAGTGACTCACTTTAAAGCTTACAAAGGACTCAAATGTGTCATAAAAGTAGTCCATATGACTTGTGCATCATGTTCCAAGTCTACTGAAGGCAAACGATCACTGATGAACAACCAAAATCTCAAATCAAATATTGATCAACTCATGTAAACAGAGCAAAAATAAAATATTGTGACGCATGAATAACATTAAACTTGATTGGTTCTTCTGTGATGATGTTTGGTCACAAGACGTGCAAGAACCACTGTGGTTTCATTTTCAGAATTTAAATTTTTGGGTGAACTATCCCTTGTTGCCTTTAGGCCATGTACACACTGATCCGGTTTTGTTTGAGAATGCATTGATTTTACTGTGTTTATGGGATGGCTTTTTCCTCCAATGAAAATGGAGACTTTTGAAAACACTCTACATAACCACATACTTTTGGAAATGATGGCGTTTGAAAACTGAACACAGAGGTTTCAAACTTAAACAGATGTGGACGTGGCCTTAGATCTCAAGTCTGAAGACATCTATAGATTTGATAAGGAAGGTGATTTAATAGTCTGCTTCTTCAGATGACTGTGAGATGGTCATTTTAGGTTTAATTTTAGTTTTTAAAATATCAGAAAAAATGTTTTGCATGTGAGAGGATATTGCGTTACTCTCATAAGATCATGAGATTCTAGTCAGCAAAACTTTGCATGTGCTGCACCTTGTCTTATAATTTTTTTTATTAGCTGCTGTTGCAAAGACTCATTGAGCCCCTGCCTTCTGAAATACATGAATGACGTGAACGCGTTGGGAAAAGGGGAACTCTGCAATGAGTAAAAACTTCAAATACCAATCATGAGTAGGAGATTGTATAGGTGTCAGACATAGTGGTCAGTGAGTCACTGCCTGTCTCATGTTACATGCTGATGCTGGTGGGATGCAGTGTCTTGATTAGTTACTTTGGGTCTGGCCTCTTTTTTTTTTCTCACTTCATTTTTTTTTTCTTCACTAAAACCAAATAAGGGAATGATTTTGAGTGCATTAAAGACCTCATGAATTCAAAATTGGAATTTTGTGGCTTTTAGTCCATGTTTATTTGCTTTGAAGCATCTATATTCTGGTATACTCCTAAAAGTTGACCAAAAATTTTTTTTTTAAAAAATACAAAAAGTCAACAGATATATGCATTTAAAATTGAGACTTTCTGGGAAAATGGACACACAATATTGGTTACTCATCTTGGACTAAACAGCTAAAGACACTTTAAGAACACTTAATCATTAATCATACAGTTCCATTAATATCCTTTAGTTTTAAATATCTAATTAGTTTACTCAATTCAAGAAATAGTTCACCCAAAAATGAAAATTCTCATAATTTTGACACCCTCATGCCATGACAGATGTGTATGACTTTTTCTTATGATGAACATAAATATCTCAGCTCTGTAGGTCATCACAATCCAAGTGAATGGGTACCAAAATTGTTAAGCTCCAAAAGCATATGGGGGCCTGGGTAGCTCAGCGAGTACTGATGCTGACTACTACCCCTGGAGTCAGATTTCGAATCCAGGGCATGCTGAGTGACTCCAGCCAGGTCTCCTAAGCATCCAAATTGGCCCGGTTGCTAAGGAAGGTAGAGTCACATGGGGTAACCTCCTCGTGGTCGCTATAATGTGAGGTTCTCGCTCTCAGTGGGGCACGAGGTGAGTTGTGCGTGGATGCCGCAGAGAATAGCGTGAAGCCTCCACACGCGCTACGTCTCCGCGGTAACGTGCTCAACAAGCCACGTGATAAGATGCGTGGATTGACGGTCTCAGACGCGGAGGCAACTGAGATTCGTCCTCCGCCACCCAGATTGAGGCGAGTCACTACGTCACCACGGGGACGTGTTGGGAATTGGGCATTCCAAATTGGGGAGAAAAGGGGAGAAAATAAAAATAAAATAAAAAAAGCTTCAAAAGCACAAAGGCAGCATAAAATAAACCATTCGATTTCAGTGGTTTAATCCATGTCTTCAGAAGTGATATGATAGGTGTGGGTTATTATTTATTTTTTTTTGGCAAATCGCATTCTTGTCGTCAGCTACTGGGCAGGGAGGAGAATTTATAATAAAAAATAATCCTATTAATCACCCATTACTAATGCATTAATGGACAAGCAGTTGTATGTACCGCATGTGGTACAGACATACTTTAACTCAGTAAAGACGCCCGCTTGTTAGGCAGGAAAACTCAGACATATGTCATCCAGGCAGACATGCTTAGGCTCATACTTTTAGAGAAATTAAAATGTCAAAGACATACACACACACACACACACACAGTGCCATTCAAAAGTCTTGAGTCCACATTGAAAATCTGGGAAAATTGAATTTGAACCTAGAATTAAACAATAACAACAAAAAACAAAGTTTTTGGATTTAAAAAATAAAATAATGAAATATTTAGAAATTACATGAAGTTAATAAGAAATACTGAAAATTCTGCACTATTTCTAGATCAAAATAATGTTTGTTACATTGACTGTCAGTTTAACTTTTCAGTCAAACTGTTATGCTGATAATATTTTGTTACGAAAAAAAAAAAACTATATGTAATTAAAAAGTTAAATAAATAAAGCATTTTCACAAGTGAAAGTCAAAGATTTTTGTGCGACCTGTACACACACAAAAACCTGTTTTTATATCATTGTTGGGACTCTCCATAGATTTCAATGCATTTTATGGATTTTATACAGATCTAATGATAATTTCTATCCCCTAAACCTACCCATAAACCTAACCCTCACAGAAACCTTTTTGCATTTTTACATTTTCAAAAAAACATTTAGTATGTTTAATAAGCCATTTCTTTCATGGAGACCGCTGGCTGGGCCTCACAATTTAGGTGATCCCAGGTTTTACTATCCTTGTGGGAACAGTTGGTCCCCACAATGTAGTATAAACATGTACACACACACACCAGCTTTCCTGACCAACCACCACTGTTCAGCTTTCCAAGGCTGTAGAATTTAGTGAGTTATCATCTTATTTCCTGTTGGTTTTCCTGTTGGAACTTCCTGTGTGAAATGTATATGTGGTTTTGCTGTTCTTTTGCATCAGTGGACCTTCACTCTCCTTAAGAGCTTCATGTATACATAACTTGTAAATTTCAGTGTTGAAAGAAGCAACCAAAATGTATTGTTTTTTATAGTAGCCATTGAGCTGTGCTGATTTTATTAGCATTAAATGTACATTTATGTATTTGGCAGACACTTTTATCTAAAGTCTACTTCAAGGGAAACTTTGTCAGTTTATGTGTCCCTGGGGAATCAAACCCATGACTTTGATGTTGCTAGTGCCATGCTCCACAAGTTGAGCTACAGGAACCCAATAGTCCTTCAGAGACATTTAGGTTAAAAGATAGGCTTGAGAGCTTTTTAAAATAAAGAAGCTTCTTTGACAACCCAGGATAAAATTGCATTGTTCTGACACCTAGAAACTGAGACTTGTTGCCATGAGACAGTAGTTAGGCCCTTTCACAGGGTTGTCCATCTTTAAATAAATGGAGACTGTCTGAAACCAGTAGCTGAGTATCTACAGGACTGTGAACTGAAGCCTGCTGTCTCTGACTTGACCACAAAGCCTGACCACCACCCGTACAGGATGACGCTGCCTCATACCCTAACAACAATTAACTCCACTGAGCAGTGCATGAAAAATAAAAAAAGAGAAATGTCTATAGTTCTGCATTTTTGTTCACTTTATTTTCACAGATTGTATTACAAAACAATCGCAAGCTTGATGGAAAAGTTACAATGACTACTTCTGTGGAGGGAACCTCAAATGGTTCAGAGGTTACGCAGACATATATTGTGCATGTATCTCAAAATATGGGCAATTTGATCTTTTGTAAATATCTTTCCGAACCTTACATGAAACTTCCACTCTTACTGTAAATTCAGTGAATGAGCATGACATTGTCACCTAGCCACAAAATACAGCCAAGATGAACTCTAACCAGTATTACTCTGTGTATTTTCCCTGGATGGGTGTGGCATAGTATCCGAGGATTCAACTTTCAACCTCCTTTAACTTTGATACGGATGATGTTAGTCACGTGCCGTTGACTTTCGGACCGGTTTTGCATGACTACACTGATTTAATTTGCTGTGTCGATTGGGACTCAGCACAGGGATAACATCAGCTACCAAACACAGATTCTGACATCTCTTTAACATCCCAGACATTTAAAGGATGGGGACTGCACTACCACAGTATATTTACAGGGAGATAACTTCATTGCTTTCGTTATAATTAATTGTTCGGAAACTGGAGTAGCCATGCTGTCCACTTAGTGGTTTTGGTTACATTTCAGACAGGGCCATTGTAAAGAATTTTCTGCACAGATAGATACTCCCATAGTTCTGCTTTTTAGGTGTGTGTACAAAGTCTGCATACAGTAGGGTGTGTAATGTTTAGAAATGCGTTCAGGGCTCAGCAATAAGGATGGCCAGCTGGCCTGGGGCCAGTGTGTATGAGTTTCAGGCCAGCTGACGAATCTGACTCTTGCCCTATTGGGCCAATTCTGCATTTTCCCTAAATCTTACATTTGTTGATCTTGTAAATGTGTTTTTTTGACTTGCAAGCATTTGAATTTCTGTGACGTATTGACCATTGGTGTTTTTCTGATTTAAACTTATCACAAAGTTAACACTATCTAGCTGGTTAACATTCAACATGACCACTTGGAAAGTTGTCATGCTGTTTCCGAGAGTTCCGGTACCCTAGAATCGGCCACATTATGCATACTCACCGGAAAACACCATCTACTATCAGACATTTTTGCACCGGCTCTATAGTGCTTAACTTCCTTTGTGGCGCAACAGGAAGAGCATTGCATAAGCAGTGTGGGAGACCCGGGTTCAGACCCTGTGATGAAACCAGGAAGTAATCAAGTTCACGAGGGGTGGGAATCACAAGGTAACTGGTGATGTGATGTTGATGTCTTTTTCTTTCTCCCCTTTTCTCTCCAATTTGGAATGCCCAATTCCCAATGCGCTCTAAGTCCTCGTGGTGGCGTAGTGACTCGCCTTAATCCGGGTGGTGGAGGACGAATCTCAGTTGCCTCCGCGTCTGAGACCGCCAATCCACGCATCTTATCACGTGGCTTGTTGAGCATGTTACCGTGGAGACATAGCGTGTGTGGAGGCTTCACGCTATTCCCTGCGGCATTCACGCACAACTCACCACGCGCCACACCGAGAGCGAACCACATAATGGCGACCACGAGGAGGTTACCCAAAAACTCCCTAGCAACCGGGCCAATTTTGTTGCTTAGGAGACCTGGCTGGAGTCACTCAGCACGCCCTGGATTTGAACTCGTGACTCCAGGGGTGGTAGTCAGCATCTTAACTTGGATATTTATATATTTATACATTACGATATTTTTGCGAATTATTTTTGGTGTATTGCGATTCAAAACTATGATATATTTAGATATTTCACTCAATGTTTCTCATTCGTCTTCATCGGGCTTAAGAGAACTGTTTCCAAATCACCAAATGCATTGTTAAATTAAGTAAAAGTGCCAGTTTACAAAACAAGACCAGTTTATTTCCTAATGTCGATGTACAATGCAAAGACAAAGCCAAAGACCATAATGGCTCCTTATTTCTGTGGTTAGGTCATTGTAGCTAGTCTTTCTAAAAATGAATTGTAGTATTTATGAATACAATAGTAGCCTAAAAACTTTAAAAACATTGTTTATTACAACACAATTTAAATACACAAAAGTATAATTGATCGTTTTGGCAAAGGGAAAATTTTTCCCATCACCATAATATTAATGTGGAAAAATTTAAATAATAATATTGGTATTTGCTGTGCAAATATTGCTACAATATCACAAGGAAAAATATCACGATACTTGCATATCAGTGTTTTTCCCACCTTTAGTGTTTGCATAATCAGTGACGAGCCCAATTTGGAGGTTGCATTTTTCCTTCAAACATAACATTTTTACTCCACTGATGGTTATTTTTAGGTTTGGGGTTTGAATTGGGGGATACAGTTTATAAAAAATGCATTCCTCTTCACTGTATTATATCTTCTACAGCTAAAAACAACTCACTTCACAACTCACTTTTGGCACCCCTCCATGGACATTACACCCGGATTTGGCCACTTACCACTTTGGCCACTGGGGGCTGGTGTTTAAAATTTAGGTAAGCACAGACCAATTTTAGCTAAAGAAAAGTCAACATGCTGTTTCCAATTGCAGCAAGTATGAATTCATAGTTATATTGTAGTTTTTATAATTAAAGCTATTACTGCAGAATTATAAACCTTATTCATTATTTTTAGTAAAACGTTTTTATTAAGATAACTAAATGTTGAATGGAAAACCTAAAAATATTTTTCTGATACATATACAATAAATATGTGTTTCTGTGGTGGGGCCAGTAAAAATGTTGAAAATTTGAACTTTTGGCCTGGGTGGGCCAGCCGACAAAATACTTATTGTTGAGTCCTGCTGTTCTGTGTATATGCGTGTATGTGATATACTGTATGGTTGAGTGTAAATGCTTCAAATCTGCGGAACGAGCAACTCCACCAGTCTACTCACGCCTTGGCATGTGCCACTCCAGCCATTAGCAGCAGGTGACTAAACTCTCTTGTTGAAAATCCACAGCACTTTCCCACTCACACCCTGCCATATGTCACTGCCCAGACACTGAGCACCAACCCTGGGTAAAGTCATGCTAATCTGTGACCTAGATTGTTCTCTGCACCTCTGTGGAACCTAGTTGGCATACAGGCACCGTTCCAACTTATAATAGATGCAAGCTGTCAGCTGCCTGCCTGTAGAAAATTACCCATGAATTTATGGCCTAACTGCATCTGAGGCACACTCTTGCTTTATTTTATTTTGCATAGCAGTGAATCATTAACCCACTGTGTCAGAAAATTGTATCTATGCCGTGATAATGTATTCAGATGGGATTCTTGTGTCAAGCAGTCCTCCACTCAAGTATCAACACAAGGATACATTTGTAATACCAAATTATTTTGCATAAGTTCCACTGAGAAGAATTGGATCTTCAAGTAGCATCTCCTGTTTTTTCTTTTCAATGTCAAAGTATTTTATTGGCTTGATTGTTTTACTGTACCTACAATATAGCCAAAGCATCAAAACAAAGAAAGAAAGAAAGAGAAAGAGAAATTATAATACAAATATGTTAGATAATACTGGTAACACTGTACAATATGTTTTGTTTTTTTTCCATTAACATTAGTAAATGCATTAGGTATCACAAACTAACCATGAACAATTTTTAAAGCATTTATTAATGTTTGTTAATGTTAACTTATAAAAATACAATTGTTCATTGCTAGTTAATGTTACACTCTCAGAAAAAAGGAACCGTTTAAGTTACATTACTGGGGTGGTATCCTTAAGGGGACCTTTTTTGTGCATTTAGTTAATATGTTTTGGGTACATAATTGTACACTAAGAACCTATTGTATACCTTTACATATACAGTTGTGCTCAAATGTTTGCATACCCTTGGAGAATTGGTAATATATGTACCATTTTTTTTTTTTAAACATGAGTGAGCAGGCAAAATAAAATTCTTTTATTTCTTATGGGGTTCATATTCAACTGTAGGTTATAACAGAATGGCACAATCATAAAACAAAACATGGCAACAAAGAAATAAAAGAAATGACCCCTGTTCAAAAGTCTGCATACCCTTAGTTCTTAATACTGTGTATTGCCCCCTTTAGCATCAATGACAGTGTGCAGTCTTTTGTAATAGTTGTCTATGAGGCCCCAAATTCTTGCAGGTGGTATAGCTGCCCATTCGTCTTGGCAAAATGCCTCCAGGTCATGCAAAGTCTTTGGTCGTCTTGCATGAACCGCACGTTTGAGATCTCCCCAGAGTGGCTTGATGATATTACGGACTGTGATGGCCACTCCAGAACCTTCACCTTTTTCTGCTGTAACCACTGGATGGTCAACTTGGCCTTGTGCTTAGGGTCATTGTCATGCTGGAATGTCCAAGAGCATCACATGCGCAGCTTTCATGCAGAAGAATGCAAATTGTCTGCCAGTATTTTCTGATAACATGCTGCATTCATCTTGCCATCGATTTTCACAAGATTCTCCATGCTTTTAGAGCTCACACTCCCCCAAAACATCAGTGAGCCACCACCATGCTTCACAGTGGGGATGGTATTCTTTTCACTATAGGCCTTGTTGACCCCTCTCCAAACATAGCGCTTATGTTTGTGACCATAAAGCTCTATTTTGTTCTCGTCACTCCAAGTTACAGTGTGCCAGAAGCTGTGAGGGTGTGTCAAGGTGTTGGCAGGCATACTGTAACCGGGCTTTTTTGTGGAATTGGTGCGGTAAAGGCTTCTTTCTGGCAACTCGACCATGCAGGTCATTTTTGTTCAAGTATCGTTATATTGTGCACCTTGAAACAACCGCACCATCTTTTTCCAGAGCAGCCTGTATTTCTCCTGAGGTTACCTGTGGGTTTTTCTTTGTAAATTCTTCTGGCAGTTGTGGCTGAAATCTTTCTTGGTCTACCTGACCTTGGCTTGGTATCAAGAGATCCCCGAATTTTCCACTTCTTAATAAGTGATTGAACAGTACTGACTGGCATTTTCAAGGCTGGATATCTTTTTATATCCTTTTCCATCTTTATAAAGTTCCATTACCTTGTTATGCAGGTCTTTTGACATTTCTTTTCTACTCCCCATGGCTCAGTATCTAGCCTGCTCAGTGCATCCATGTGAGAGCTAACAAACTCATTGACTATTTATACACAGATACTATTTGCAATTTAAAAAGCCACAGGTGTGGGAAATGAACCTTTAATTGCCATTTAAACCTGTGTGTGTCACCTTGTGTGTCTGTAACAAGGCCAAACATTCAAGGGTATGTAAACTTTTGATCAGGGCCATTTGGGTGATTTCTGTTATCATTATGATTTAAAAAGGAGCCAAACAACTATGTGATAATAAATGGCTTCATATGATCACTATCCTTAAATAAAAGAAATTTCACAATTTCTGCCAGGGTATGCAAACTTTTGAGCACAATTGTATATGTTTTGTTACTCTTTAAAATTTACATTTTTGTCTCCTTAAAGGGGCATTCAGTAGTTCTCTAGCTAGCATTAGCATTGCTCTTCTTCGTGTATTTTAGTACCGATATGACAGTGGTGTTAGACGCTGTACTGCCATCTATCGATGTGGATAAGCATGATTGTCTTTGCTGCCCCCACCAGCTCTGGAATATCATTTGCATCTGGAAAATGTCAGAGTTTGAGGTAATTTCTAAAGTTATTTATTACTACTGTAATATAATTGTTTTGCCTAAAAACAAATGGTCTCAGACACGGAGGCAACTGGGATTCATCCTCCGCCACCCGGATTGAGGGGAGTCACTACACCACCATGAGAACCTAGAGTGCATTGGGAATTGCGCATGCCATATTGGGGAGAAAAGGGGAGAAAATCCCCCAAAAATAAATAAAAATTAAAATAAACCTCAATTATCTAGCGATACAGAATGTTATGGTAAAGGAAAGATTAGAATTGTTTTTGATGATCAAATTTAGCATGTCCATGAATACTGTATTTGAAGAACCAACGACATGGTTTACTCAAAATCCACAACGATCGCTGTGCCAAGCTACTAACCGAATGAAGACACATGCCATTTCTTAGAGGTGGAGCTAGATGCCCCCCCCTTACTTTAGCTGTGATAACAAAGAAAAGAAAATTACACATTGCTTTCCAGTTGCGTTTGTAAACACCGCTGAAAACTGTCCATTACTAACATACTTTGACTACACAAAAAATTGGAAATTGAGTTTTCTGTAAATTCCACTGATTCCACTGTCCAACAAAAAAGACGCAACATTGGCATCACTACTCATTTTTATCTCCATTATCAACCACCTTGTGTATGCCATACTGATGTTGACTCTAGTTTTTTGTCTTTGTCGGTCTTTCAGACCTTTTTTGCTTCTTTGGCAGTACAGCTACTGAATCTCCTGTTGTCTCCGCTTCTAAAGCACAATAATAAGTATGTTCCATTGTATTCTTTTTGCTCTTCGCATCACCAAACAACACTGCGCTAAGCATAGACACACATATCTACATAGGCGGCAGCCAATGAGTGCGAGGATATTCTTCTTCAACGTTTAGTGAAACACAGCGGACCATGTCATTTCAACATGGCAAAACACATTGAAGAGGGTGACCCGCACCATATATAATAAAAACATTTTTATAGAAAACTATTATGAGTACAGTCTTCATCTTATGTGAGTGTACACCATTCAGATCACTCTTCACAAAAACACAATTCATCCACCCCTGGAGTTCGCAAGTTCGAATCCCAGGGTGTGCTGAGTGACTCCAGCCAGGCCTCCTAAACAACCAAATTGGCCCGGTTGCTAGGGAGGGTAGAGTCACATGGGGTAACCTCCTCATGGCCGCTATAATGTGGTCCACTCTCAGTGGGGCGCGTGGTGAGTTGCGCTATGTCTCCGCAGTAACACGCTCAACAATCCACGTGATAAGATGCGCGGATTGACGGTCTCAGACGCGGAGGCAACTGAGATTCGTCCTCCACCACCCAGATTGAGGCGAGTCACTACACCACCACGAGGACTTAGAGTGCATTGGGAATTGGGCATTCCAAAGGGGAGAAAAAAGAAACCCCAATTAATTTGTTAATGTGTAAAACTTTTAAAATTAGCCCCAAATTACTGAATGCACCTTTAAAGGTTCATGTACACAAAACAAGAGTGCCACCCCAGTGACGGCTTTGTGCCTTAACATATACAACTTTTAACCAGTTAAAACATATACAGGTTAAAAAATAGGCTATTAGTATATGCTGAAATTAACTTTAACCGAGATTGTTAGTTCATTTTCACTGATGTAATGAATACAACCTTATTGTATTGTTACCATAATAACAAAGTATACAATAAAATAAATAAAATACAAAGATGCAGTACACAACAATACACAGAATTTTATTGAAATTTTTATTTCAGTTTGTTTGCAATAGGTAACCAAAAGCAAAAAATACCAGGACTTGTTGTTAGCCCTGTAAAAGCAATGGATCACAATGACCTTGGGGCTCGACAATTATTCAGTGTGAATTTTCCCTAAATTGTAAATAAAAAGAGAAGCTCAGTTTATTATGATTATATACATATTATATTGTTAGGCAGAATTGATTTGTTCAAATACATAAAGTACATAATGAGTTGACCTTAGTACTGCAGCAATTATTGAGCATTTAGGAAATGGACACTCAGCGTCTGTGGAGCAGCAGCCTCACCTCTAACGTTTCATTTCAATCAAAGGAATGAGGAAATAAAAAGATAAAGAAAGATGTGGGAAATACCAGAGCACTTTCTTTATATGACCCTGCTGACAGACTATAATGACAGATAAAGGCATCTGAAGCAAAAGGTGAAGCCTCGTTTTAGCACCTCACAGGGCTGGAAAGTCCGGTTAAGCAAGTCATTCAATTAACTAGGCCAAAACAGCAGAGGTGTGAAGAGCAACGCCCTGAGAGCAGACCGTGCCAAGGGCACAGCCCTATCGCTCATTCAATAAGTAGAGTTATGACACATGGGATTTATTTATGTGAAAATCTGCACTTATATTCTGTCATGCTAAATCCTCCAAAAGACCTGTGAAATTCACCTGTGATTTTCACTTAAAGGAATAGTTCACCCAAAAAGAACAATTCAATTATTATTTACTCACTCCCTCCAAACTCGTTTGACTTTCTGTTTTGCGTGGAACACAAAAGGAAAATAAAAAAAAGCCTTAACAGGATTTATTTGGTAGTGAATAATTCAGTCTTTCAAGCTCGAAAAGAGACAAAAAACAACAACATAAAAAACACCATTAAACCACAGTAAATGTAACTGATATGACTAGATATGCACTATATTACATGTCTTCTGAAGCGATACAATCACTTTGTAATGAACAGAATGACATATAAGTTGTTATTCACTCTCAAATCATTAATAAAGGTTTTAAATCAAATATGTCAGCTACATCGATAACATCAAACCTCATTGATTGACATCACATCTTGTGACCAAAGGTGTGACACAACGCCATTAGGATGAGTAACTACTAACAGCATTTTAAATTTGGGGTGAACTTTAAGGATCATCATAAAATGAGTCTCCTCTCTGACTCGAACTTGTTTTGTTTCGTTTTCTGATAGATTGCATGACAGCAGAACTGAAACTCATACAGTTATAATGAGTTGGAAATTGTTTGTGAGAAGCAAATATAGATATACTTTATAGTTCTTTTATCTTATCATTGGAGCTGTAGTCATAGTTAACAGCCAATCAACATGGAATGATTATGCACATTCAGTTTTTATAAATGTAATTACGTTTTAAGCATCCAGTGTTATCAGCTGCTAGCTATCGTAGCTCAATAGCTATTAAAGATTGTTTGCTTCTGATGTCACATGTGGCATATTTAACAGCATTTGTTCAGGATGGCCATATGCATGTGTAGTGAAGGGGTCTTAGATTGATTGATTGATTAAAACAGTCCAGAAATATGAAAAGCCCCTGCAAGTTTCTGAAAGTGTGACAGCACTGAGTGTCTCAGATGATTTTTGTGCATACTTTTACTCCTAAAACCTGGTGACCAAGTGTGCTAAACTCATTTAGGAGGAAAGTTATGCAGACGGATGCTTGCTTCATCTTCAGTACCAAATGAAGGGATTGCCTTCAGCACACTCTGCCTTCACTTTTTTCCTTTCTTTAATCAGGCATTACATAGTGCCATAGTGTGGTCTGTGGTTCCAGCTCAGAGTTGAAGCCTCAAAAGTGTTCTGTGGAAATAAAACACGCGGATTTGCCAGTGATAAATATGTCTGAAAATAACCAAGACTGGCTGAAAATAGAGTGGCTAGGGCATCATTGTCTTTAATAAAGAATAAATCTGTCATCCGATAACATCTGAAAACAGGCAGCATTTTTAGGGGTTTCAGTAACTTCCAGTGGTGTAATTGCCTCATGGAGTCATGCTTCTGAAAAAGTAGTCAGCAATTTTTTGCACTTATGCTGTGTGTTACTGTTAAGGGCTCTGTGGTTGTAATTTAGTTAATGCACCATGATTGTTCGTGTAATTTCTTTACACATTCTTTATTTTAAATATATCTTGGCTACAGAGGTTCCGTTAACCAAAATGTATCTAATGTGGCGACATTTTGAAAAATGACATAACATGGCTTCTTTATCATGGCAGTGCCGAGGTGAAATGTCCACCAGTGGTGCTTAAAGCAAGTTAAGCTTTCTCCCAAACAGATGATGTTTTAAAGGTTAAAGGGATAGTTCATCCAAAAGTGAAAATTCTCTCATAATTTACTCATCCTCATGCCATCCCAGATGTGACATTCTTTCTTCTGCTGAACACACACAAAGATTTTTAGAAGAACATCTCAGCTCTGTAGGCCATACAATGCAAGTGAATGGTGACCAGAACTCAGAATGTCCAAAAAGGACACAAAGGCAGTATAAACGTAATCCATAAGACTCAGAAAGTCATACACATCCTTTAATTAATCAGGTTTTAAATCAACAAAACCTACATCCCTACCCTAAACCTTAAACCTAAACTTAACTGATAGTGCCAGAAAAGGCAAATGTGACATGAAAAATGCAATTGCTAAAGCAACCGCATCATTTTGTAATGTAATGCAAACGTTAAAATGTATCACCGTACAAGTCATGCGGTGTAGAAAAAGTGTTTTGATGTAATAAAATATCATTGTGTGAGGAACAGGTTGAAAAGAGTTTATGAACTGATACTCTGCCCTTTTACTCGTGATTTGTGTGAAAGGAAATAAGTTATTGTTGTTTTAGCACCTCTCCTCTTCATTTCACCAGGAAACTGCCACAACACATACAAAGAGGCACGTAAAATAATTTTGCAAAAATGTAGGTATATTAACGCGTCTGCATGCTGTTTCCGAGAGTTCCAGTACCTTAGGATTGGCCACATTATGCCAACCCACAGAGAAGCGGCATCTGCTATCAGACATTTCTGCATCGATTCCAGTGTGTTTACCTTCCCCTGTGGCACGAATGGAAGCGCATTGCATTGATAGTGTGGGAGACCCTGGTTCGGATCCCGCAATGGAACCAGGAAGTAATTGCATTTGCATTATCAGTGACGATTGTTATTCATAGGTTGCATTTTTCTTTCTAACATCACATTTTACTCCACTTATGGTTAGGTTTGGGGTTTGGGTTGGGGATACAGTTTCTAAAATATGCATTCCACTGTATTACAGCCTGTACAGCTGAAAACAACTCACTTTTGGTGCGCTTCTTCAGACAGTACACCCAGAGCTCACACGTGCCCATTCAATACTTACTGCTTTAGCCACTGGGGGCAGTGTTTTAAATTTTGGTAAGCACAGATTTTAGCTCAAGAAAAGTCAAACTACTGTTTCCGATTTACTGCTTGCTGTTTTTATATATATATATATATATATATATATATATATATATATATATATATATATATATATATATATATATATATAAAATATATCAGATTAAAGGAATAGTTCAACCAGGAATGCCAATTTTTCTTGTATCATTTCAAACCTGTATGCTGGCTTTTTCCCCCCATGGAATACAAAAGGTGAATTTTTGAAAAATATTTATACAGCTCTTTTCCTAAAACGACTGTAAAAATGAAACAAAACAAAAAACACCATAAATGCACCATAAGTGTAGACCGTACAACTCATGCGCTATATACAGGCCCATACATAGGCCACATCCACACTATATTTGTGTTTGTGCATTTATTTCACCACGTGTATGACACTCATCCACACTATAACAGCTTTTTTCCTTGTCCAAAAACAGAGGGTTATGAAAACTGAAAACAGAGTTTTCAAAAGAAAACAAATGACTTTGGATGTGGCAATAATCGGTGCATGCAGAACTCATTGGAATTGGAACGCCCATCATTCCCAAAGTTCTACACATCCCCACCCCTTGCACATTAGTTTATTAGTAAATATTTTGCCTAATTTACAATGCTTTCAACTATTAATTAAACCTTTTTACCACATTTAAATCCATTTGGCTTAATTCCATAGATTTTCCCTTATATTCTGTGGCGAAAATCTGGAAAACGTATAATTAACTATAATTATATTATAATTATTATAAAATAATTTTAGAATTAATTAAATATTATCTGGGCCAGGCTAATATAATTATAATATAATTACATTTTAATTGTTTTAATATAATATTATAATTAATATTATCTGGGTCAGGCTTATATTTCAAGTCGTCTGAAGCCATACAATAGCTTTATTTGACTAAAATCACACAAAGTCACTATTCACTGAACATCATCTCCACTGTAGTTCTCAAATAAAAAAATAAAAAAACAGCATACAGTTAGTTTTGGAATAACATTTTGGTGAGTAAATAATGATGGAAATTGTTCTACCAGCACACAGATAGCAAACCCATGAATATTTGTACTTGACCTTGGGCAGGCCAAGCTATTTACTGTTTTTGGAGGAAACCATACATGTTTCAGTCGTGAAACAGCAGATAAAGCTAGAACATGATATATGGTTTACCTCACAAAATTTGGCTCTGAATGGAAACTTGCCCCGTTTGCCCCGCACCACTCACAAGAGGAGTAATCTTATCTGGGCCTCTGGTCTCCTGTGGTCTGCTTGCACGCAGAGTGAGCCTGTATCTGCTAATACACTTCCCCTTGCTTGGAAAAGTCAGACTCCTCCAGTCAGCATCGCATGACACCTTTGGTTTACTGTCTGCATTATTTACTTGGTTTAATGCAGGTGTATGCTCCAAGAGTAATCATAAGATCATTTAGAGCCTCCTCTCTGTCTGCAACCTTGGCCCAGACGCATGACTGTCATGATAACAGCCAGTAAATATTTTATGTCAGTTATAAACTGCGACTGTTTAGATGATAAGCAGCTTTTCTGCTAAAGGGTGCTAACCCCATCTTTTAATATGATAACAAAGACTTTTTTGTTTCTTTGGGCCGTAGTTTTTGTTGGAGTTAGCAAACTATGCTGACCTGATGGCCAAACATGTTCCCTCTCTGACTAACTCCTGCGTGTGTATGTGTGCATGCGCATGGATTAATTCTGGTTTTATCACAGGCACTCTCTCTCAGTGAACGGGCACACAGCCAGTGCTTTACACATCTATATGCCATTAATGTGATAGGCGAATGATAAGGGTTTTATGGCTACCCTCTGTGGAATGTACCCACTGCAGGAACATCCTGGTCTGTTGCCCAGTTTCTGTTCCAGTTACCACATGCCAGCATAATAAGCATTATTTGCTTTTAGATAAAATGAGATCTCTGTCATGCATAATGTAGCTGAGTGAACGATGGGTTTTGTGGACCACATTTAAACTCATATCCTTCATAACAACTGTGCTGAAAGAAGTGGAAAGCAATACTTAACACTTTTACAGCCAAATTAAGAGCTCCCCAGTAAATGGACAGTCTGATGTGTTAAATAGATTCTTTATCTAGTAAATTACTATAGTAATAACAACAACAACAATATGTTATTACATACAGCTTCATATATTTATACAGTTAGTTCATGTAGTCATAAATAGGCCTGTTATAAAAGTGTGACCAATTGGCCTTTCTTCATGTATTTATTACACTGTTACTGTCAACTTGTTCCTGTTCTAGGATGCAAATGCTGCACACTCATTGCATAAAATCCGGTCTGTGTGCATCACAGCTGCCTCCAAAGCTCAGTAAGACTATATATGTATTTTATTTTGTTTGTTTGTTTTGGATAATATGGGTTGCTGGTGACTGAGTTATAGTTTTCCATGCATGTTACAGTCAAATTATAGTATTGGCACAGGGGGACTTCCTGAGGCAAATAGATTTGAATAAGTCAAAGGTTTCCTCTGAAGCATGGTGGAGGAGGTTTAGTTGGAAAGGCACCATCAAAAAGTGCTACCTGAGGCTGTGTACCTAAATCACTTTACTGGCTCAGTGACAACGACGTGCTGCACCAGACTCAGTGAAAGTACAGTGTATTCTGTGCACACCTACACTTTTTCTCATGCACCAACTCTGAGAAACGATAATAGCTTGATTTTGATTTTTTCTTTTTAGAGATAAAATGAAATGTCACATACCCACAAACTAGTGTCATAAGTCATCATTTTAATTTGTTTAGCACTTTTCAAAATTAAAATTAAAATTAAAATAACGATTTAAAGCATATTTACAAAAATCACCCCAAGTGAGCAAGCCAAGGGCAACTGTTGCAAGATAAAAAACAAACTGATTGGCAATTAATTTTTGCTTGAGACTATGTATTTTAGAAAATATGCATAAAAGTTCTTACATTTTTGTGTGGGAAACGCTTATTTACAGTAAGAAGATGCCAAGAAGATGGCAAAAAAAAAAAAAAAAAAACATGAAATAGAAATACTTTAATTATAGACCAAAGTGATGATTTTTTAAATTATACTGCAGAATGAGTTTGTTCGACAACAAGAGCAAACAGGAGTCTTTAACACAAGCCTTAAAATGTATCATTTTTCAAATGATGCGTTATAGTAAAAGTGTTTCGAAATCATAACATAGTAGTGTGTGAGTAACAGTGTTACCTTTTGAGACGCAAAACTTTCTTCCTCCAGGGGGCACTTGACGGCTCAGAAAAACCGAATCCTCCATTGATCCACATTCAAATCTCAGGACGTTTTTATATCTAATTGGATACTTTTTTCCCACTGGATAGTAACTTTTAATTAAAAACAATAATTGCAATTATTCGTACCTGTGTACCTGCCGCAGCACTATCCTTACAATCATTTCTCATCCATTCATAATAAACGACTGTGATTAGTCCATCCTGACCATCGTTGAGAAAAGTAACCGGTGCCACGTGACAGCGCCATGTATGTGCTGCTCAAGGAGCTCTCTGGACAGTAATTTACAGCCAATTAATGATATTAAAACTTGTTTAATAAATATAGAACTAAAAATTCAAAGCGCTGCACTGCATCATGAATTTGTCTGATGTGAACTGACCTAAGGCAATTAAAAATTACAGTCGCATGCAGTTAAGTTGTTTATAGCTTCAAAATGTATTTTTGAGTATGAAAAATATTCAGTGACCTCATAGCTGGTTACAGCCATTTATGAGACTAGGCTGAATTTAACTGTGGGCAATAAAAGAGAGTCATATTTCTATCTAACAGCACCAAGTTTAGACTTAAAATTTAACAGTAAAATCTTCAGCGTCAAAATTGTTAGCCACTGAGCAAGTAATGAATAAATACACAGAGAAACGAAAGCAGCGGCATTTCTAAAAAAAAAAAAAAAAAAAAAAGAAACGATGTCACACTTTTACATCAATTTTAAGCACCAGTTACCATATTTATGATATAGGTTTTATTTTCAGTATATTTATCCATACTGTATACTGTTGACTTTAGACTTATAAATCATTCATCTACAGCTTGGCATCTAGCTATGGAAAGTTTCCTTTTTTTTTTTATCTTGAGGACAAAAGATATAGCTTCACAATATTGTCAGTGAACTTTCATCCTGTATTGTGCCCATGACCAGCCAGAGTAGATAAGTAAAGAGAAAAGTCATGTAGAAATGACAAAGGAGAAAATGTAAATGAAAAAATGGTAAAGGAGAAAAAAGTAAACCAGAAAAATACCCCTCCCTGCCTTTATACTTTGTTTTTCCCTCTCTTTTTTTCTATCTTCCCGTGAGGCTCCAGTCAGCCTGCTGTAATGCCACTTAATTGAATTAGTGGGAGTTTATAAGCTGCGCTTGAGCCCTCTGAAACAGACCCTCCATAAACAGGAATGCTGCCCTTTCATCTGACGGCTTTCTGGAATATTCTTGTCACCCATATCGCCCCAGGCTTTGGCCGGACCCTCAACACAGTGTCTGCTGCCTGTCTCTAATTTAACACTCCAAAAATCTGGGATAAAGCTAAGGGCAGTCAGAGTCAGCTGTACAGGGAATGCAAAATTCATCTGTTCAACTTACACTATTCAGATATCGAAAGGGTTTGGATCAGGGAGACTTGTGGCTCACATCTTGATTTGTTTGTCACCAAGTGACTGACTGCATCCCTGCTGACATGGAGAAAAACCAAGGCCACAAAATCAAAGCAGCCAAACAGGCCTTTCTTTTGTTAAGTTGTGAATTGTTTTTTTTGTTTGTTTGTTTGTTTGTTTGTTTCTTTGTAAGTAAGGCCCTTTTACTCCCCTCCTTTCACCCCGTCTACATCGCACAACTTCTGTTTTTTGCTTAGCACCCTCCCAATGAAATCTTTTCAGAGGGCGTATTTTTGGAGTTCCTCATGTCTGTAAATATATTTTGTACAGAACAAGGAGTCAAGAGTGAAATAGTATCTAGTCACTAACTGTAGTACTATAGTAAACTTCACTGTGCTTTGACTGTACACGTACTGTATGTTTCAGCTTGATTTGCAGCGTTGTTCTCCATAGTAAAAGACAGTTTATTTAGATTTACCCTCTAGGCATCGTCAACCTTTATCTCACCCAGCTATTTTCAGCTGGAGCAACTCCCATTAGTATAGTAAGGGACCACAAGCTTTCAGCAATATTTTACCATCATAAAAAAAGGCAAGTGTTAGTTCTTGGAACCATTCTGTATTTTTCCACTCTACAGTTTATCCTTGAGTGAACCCCCTTGAGTAAAAGAGGGATGAGTGTTGTATATTATATGCTCACGTAAAACTACACAATTTTTTAAGGAAAATGTAACATTCAATCAAATCTCTTTTCCATTCCACTGTTGCTTACAATACTCACACAATACTTTGGATAAAGATAACAGTCTCAACAAATGGTACGAGCTGTAATTTTCATTATTTGCTTTGCAACTGGCAATATACATGCTGCAAAGTTAACAACAAGAGATACAACCACATTTAAATGCAGGATTTAATCCCAAACCTGTTTCTATAATAGCCCTAGGCTGGGTAAACAGCGAGGGGAAAAGATGTCTGTGGGCTGCTGTCAGATCCTTTGTTTAGCCGGTCTGAAAAATGTCTGCCTGTCAATCACTGTGCGCGTTCGCAGGGCTGCCCATATGTGCTCGTATAAGTGCCCGTATGGTGTCTTGCTCCTGCAAAATGCTCTGGGTTAGATGGCGAAATGCTCCCTCCATCTGCTCCAGCACATTCTCTAGTGTGTCGATGTGTGCATATCTTTGGAGTGTGTGGTTTTGGAAAGAGGGGGCGTGGCTAATTCAACAGCTGGTCTAATGGAAGTTCCAGAACGGCTAAAATTGCTTACTGCACCTTTAAATAGCAGAACTGTGTATGTACAAAACGTGATTAAGCAGGAGTGATGATCATATTTAGCTTAGTGAGTACACGGTCACTGTTGTACTGACACAACACTTTTCACTTTGCGGAATCCCCGCCCAAGAACAAGAAGCAAGAAATTTCACTCTTTCATGGAGATCTAAGTTAAAATCTAAAGATTTGGTAAAACTTTGGCATTTACAATTTCCCGATTTAGTCTAGTGCTTCTGAAATATGACAGTGCTCTGCCCTTTGAGGGTCAAGTTGCAAGGGGATCTGTTAAAGGAGCTGTTTTGTTTAAAAAAAAAAAAATAGAAGAAGCAATTTTCTATGGTGTGAAACACTAGAGGAGGAAACAATGGCATTCCCAAACGATAAGACTCTTCAAAGATCATGTGGTTCACCTCAGTGTGTGACAGGATGAGAGGTTGAAAGTAATTGGTCATCCATCAGCTGGCTTTTCAGCCACAGTCTCTCTGAACAAGTGCAAACATGTCTGTAAACAAAAACAACAAAGCTCAGGCTAGTCGTATGCAGAGATCCTGGGGTTCAGATTGATTGGCTTCCTGTTGGTTGTGCTGTTTGTGTTAGACAGAGGAATTTTTTATGTGGTGTTTCTAATTATCAGTTTGTGGTTCCGGATAATTATATTTCATCCATTTCCATAATAGCAGAGATTAGACATGGCAGAGAAACCTCTTTGTGGCTAAAAAGAAAGTAAGGGATGGTTCACCCAAATTTGAAAATTCTGTCATCATTTGCTCACCCTCATGTCCATCCGAATCATTGTAACTTTCTTTATTCCATGGAACACAAAATAAGATATTGGCCTGGATATTAGGGATTGACAGCCTCAGCCACCATTCACTTTCATTACATGTTTTCCCATACTATGAAAGAGAATGGTGACTGTCAGTCTATAAAATTCCAACTAACTGCTTATTTTGTGTAATAAAGTAAATGGGTTTGGAACTAGTAAGTGAAACAATTTTCATTTTGGGTGAACTATAGCCCAAAGTATTCATTTTTGACCTGAACATTCAGCGTCTGCGCACAGTCTTTACTTTGTTTGACTGTGCGCTCTTCCACAGGCAGTCCTTCAGACTAGAGTTATACAAATTCAAGTAAGTCCTGACCTCCTCACACATGCCCTCATGAAGTGCACATCCACTGTTGTTGTTTCCACCTTTGTCTCCTGTTGTTTAGCAGCAATTACATCTTCTTCTAACGCTTCTCTGTGACAGCAATGGCTCAACTGTGAGTGCTGCCACCTTGTGGACCCACTAATTATTGCAAATAATTCCAGCCGCAATTAGAAAAATCGCGGCCGCACACATTCAGTGCTCAAGCACTCTGCTAATGACGATGCTTCACGCGTCCTGTACACAGATGCCTAGCATTCGCGTGTAACCAAACGCTTTGGACTTAACCATTTAAATCTAAAGTATGTCATTTCTGTGCCACTGGCATCACCATATTGCGCGAATTGCAAAAATTATAATTGTTTTCAAACAGATTTCCTGAGTACTCTGTCCATGTGCCATTGGACAGACAAAAAAATTATGCCAATGAGCCAGTGTTGCTACGTCAAGGTGGTCGTGATGCTCACAGAGCAACACAGAGCCACAGTGTTTAATCTTTTGTGGGAAATCAACCTACAAATGGCTTACTTATAGTTGTCCCTGTATTTTACACAGTGGGATAGAAGAAACATTGAAAAAAACTGACACTTCAGCTTTACGTTGAAATTCAGTTTAGTCAGAGAGAAACAAGAAATGGAGAGATCAAGAGAAGGAACAATTCATAATGAGAGGAATGGTGTAAGTCGAAATAGAGAAATATAAAATGTTGATTCAGCTGATGTGTAGTTAGGTGAACTTGATATTCATGCCTTTCATGAGATATGCTCAAGGTTTCTCTCGTGCTGGAGTTTGATTGAGGCTGTTGGCATTTCGCCGAAGGGGATTTTTTCCTGTTTCTCTCATTCTCTATCGCCCTCTCTCTCTTTCATAATGAGTTCACTTCTGTATTTGCCAATGCCAAGGCATTCCACAAGCTGGTAGTATTTCTGTTCCTTTGGCAGCTAACCCCATGTTCTTCCACGCAGTGAAAAGGGAGACTGTGGTTTCATATATCTGCTCTCTATTCAGAGACATTCATCAATTTACTCAGCCTGGCTGCAGAAAGAAACCACCACCTCTATTTGCTCTGCGAATCCTGCAATGAAGCCACGAATGACATTAGCTGCACCACCCTGGGCTAAACCATAATTACAACTTGTTATTACCCCAGTCCACAGATAAGGTAGATTTCAGAGAAGAATGCTTTCGTCATTCTGACACATGCAATGGTTGTGGGTCCCCTCTTACACAGTCTGATATTCTGGAGACATTCACAAAAATACAGTTCACTTCACCTCCAAAAGAGGGCAGAACTCGGCATTGGAGATCTGTCAGAGGAACATCTCAAGTCAAGAAATGTATGTGACCTATCTAAACACTCTAAATATGAATGTATAAATGTATTAATATAAAAATGGCAGGATAATGTGACAAGATACATTCCATACTGTGTTTACAGCTGAGTGAATTTATTAATAGCGCAGGGATATGCCTGAATACACCATAGCTGCAGTAGTGCTTCTAGTCACTTTGAGAAGTGGATTGTCAGTTATATTTTGTGAGACAGAAAGAAATCACGATAATCTTGTTTTAGTTTTGGAAACACAAATATGTCTATGAACTTGCAAATACTGTAGGTGACTTCTACACACTTAAGTGTAGTCTATCCGTCGTTAAACACACCACACGCAAACCTGCAGGTCTGTTGTCGTGTAAATATTGGGTTGTTATAGTATCATAACACAGGTCATTTTCTTTTAAATGGATTTCAGTGGGTTCCATTATGCCTGAAAACACACATTCAAATACACACTAAAACACTACACAAATTAGTTTATTTGGAAATATGGACAAGCAGGTCTTGTCAGTTGTTCTGTTCCAAGGTACATCCTGTGCGAACTGTGTCTACCTCTAACACTGTTATTAGTGCCTTCTAAACATCCTTCTCCACATCAAAGGAGAAATGACAGTAGAAATTACATGGGTATTTTTGGGAAGACTACTCTTGATTCATGTCATATACTGTACGTTGGATGCTTGGTTTCTTGGTCTCTTTAGACAGAACACTCTTGACTCTCAGAATTTACCTCATAGATCATATTACAATACAAGAGGAACCTTCTTGTATTGCAATATATAGTGGCTCAATTCAGCTTGATTTACAATTCCAAAGGATTACTGTGGTATATACTACAGTATCCGTCCGTCTGTCCATCCATCCAACCGTCCATCCATCTTAAAGTTTACAAGGTTAGACAGAGGTTTTTGTCTCGGCAAACAAAGAGAACATCCACCCGTCTATGGTCACGGACCATCCATCCATCCATCCCTCCTTCCCATATAAAAATATATAGAGAAACACAATAGGACAGATTAATTTGCTTTATGGACAAAAAAACCTATATACCAATATACAGATATGTGTTAGGGAATGTAATGGCAGAAGAGGTAGGATAACTTGATTAAATCTGTAGCTGGCATAAAATACTTTAAGGAAGTTGGTGTCCTGCAATGTGACATGCTATACTCCTTCTAAAACTAATTTAAATGACAGTTATTTTATCCTTATTATGCATTCAGCTTTTATTGCGTATATTTTTTGAGAAGTTTCAGGGAATATTTATACTTTTAAAAATGTATTTGTCACTCGACAGAACCATTTAAAATAAACCAGTGATGACAAGAAGCTGATTAAAAATGTTGAGAAATGGTGAGCAGTCACAGCTGCTAAAATGTACACTTTCCCTTATACATTCATTTAAATTTTAACCTAAAATCACAATGTTAATTAAAAAGTGTATGGGAATGTTATGCTGCAGCTACCCAGTTACAAATTAAGCTCATCTAAAACTATTAAAGTATAAATAGTTATTTTATTTCTATAATATTTATTCAATTATTCACAGTAAACTAAGATGGTGGATCATTAGACAGACATTATTTATCCTTCAACAGTGACTGGCTGCTATGGGCTGTAGACTGTGTTGGGTGTGACGATAGAGTTGTGGTTTAGCGGTGAGACAGACACCGGTGTTTTCTGTTAGATGAAGGTGTTCGTCAGGCTTTGCAGTCTTTGTCTGCAGCTGCCATAGGCAAAGTGCTTCTCTGTGATGGTGGGAGATGTCTGTGCATTTTAAAAGACTCCTGTGTGTTTGTGCAGCAGGCAGACTAATCAGATAACCTAAGGCAAAGTTGCTCTTTTTATGCCGAACTGGAGCCAAATTGTCCTACACTTTTCTTTATCCAACGCTGTGTTTAACCATACTAAAAGAGGCCAGTTATCTTCAAATGAGATTTGAAGGTACAGGCAGCCCTTTGAGAATAAGGAGAGGCTTCTAGGATGGGGTCAATGATAAACCAGTAGTTTAGCAGTATACGGCACGCAATTTTAAGTGTTATTCTACATTTACAGTATCTTTACTCCTACTTATGGCATTTCACAGGGCTGGCATTTAGTGTCAGTTAACCCTGCGTAGGAGGCTGCAGTAAAATGTAAACTTAATTAGCACATGTGCAACTAAAACTAGAATGTGAATCCTGAGTTAGTGAATTTGCATTAGCTTAAGGGATAGCTCACCCCAAAATTAAAATGTTGTTATCATTTACTCACCCTCATGGTGTTCCAATGTTTTAGGGTGAACTATTGCATAGAGGAGTGAAAGACATCAGACTTTGCTAATGACTTCTAATTTGAGCACTACACCTAATTTGAGAGTCAGTGTAAAACATAGAGTGGCTACTCTAGATTTTGCACGAGAGTATGAATATTATTGATGAGAGCGCCTTCAGGAGTTCACATTTGTTTGTAACCTCTGGTGTGAGTGTATAGATCTGAGATATCTAGATAGTCGGTGTAAAAAAAACACTATTTGATCACTACACCTCTTCCCTTTAATCAGATGATAACAATACTCATACTCTCAGTTGTTTAGTATTCTAAATACTTACAAAGTCATTCTGAAATAGCTTATCGCTGAAATACCTTAAAAGCCGAGTTACAAATCAGCTGACTTGACCTCTCACCCAAGGGCATTTTTCTGGTTTCACCACTACTAACTGGATTGGTGAGATCTGATGTGAAATCAGTTAGCCTTGTTGACGGGCCAGATCAGCTTGAGGGCCCTGAGGTGTGAGGGGCCCAATGAAAAAAAAAGGCTCTATGGAATCCTCCAGCTTGCTTTTATTTTTCCCCCTGTAGCTGTGGAATTCAAAGAGTGAGAGGGTATGTAGGCCTTTTATGGAAGTATTGCACTCATTTTTTTTTTTTTTTTTTGTCATTTCAAAAGGCAACAATACAACAATACAATATTACTGCATGCCAAAGCTTACATTCATAAGCTGTATTAAAACTGAATGAGTGTAATATCTTGAAAAAATAGAGGCATTCATGTGGTATGAATTACAAAGCCTTTATTTAACTGGGCTAAAACATCTAAAATGGCCAATACGTTTCGGCTAATAAAGCCTTCATCAGGGTATTTTTGTTACACCTTTTTCCAATGAGCACCAGTAACTGTACTTTGTAGTGCACCTAGTTTTTTACTTTTGAGTATAATATCTTGTTGCCTTTTTTTTTTTTTTTTTTTTTTTTTTTTTTCAATGTATTCACGTTCTGGAGAAATCTTGGTGAACTACTTGAATGTGTGCATTTTGTGCTAATTTGCATTTTGCATTTTGTATTCTGGTTTCATCTTCCAAGTAGTAAAAGTTTTTAGAAGATCTAAAACCTTAAAGAAAAAGTTCATTCACATTCATGAGCATTATAAGAGCTAAAAAGTGCAAAAAACACCACAAGTTCTCATGTGTTTTCATAGCACTCATGCACGTCGAGTTTTTCATGGACAAATTATTTACTAAGGTGCACTCAGTAATTTTTTATGTATGTCGTCTTGGATTTACACTAAAACAATAGTGGCATGGATGCATGGACCCTCTCCATGTAGAATAACACAGCTTTTATAAGGTTTTCTGAAATGACTAATGTCTTCATCTCAAGTAAGTGCTCATGATTTTTTACATTTGTTTCAAAATTACAATCCATTTCTTTAGAAGTAAATCTTTTTTATTGAGGAAACAATTTCTGAGTGCACTTTTAAATCAGGTTATATCTCCCCAAAATCTAACGTATGACTTCAGAAGACTTTAAATATGTCACACAATCATATGGACTACTTTTATGATCCTTTTGGGTCCTTTAAAGCTTTAAGGTGTGCATTGACAAGACGGCTTATGATGTTCTGAGCTCTGATGGCTCTGAGTGAAAAGGATAAAAGAGCATTTAACCCCTGGTTATTCACACAGGTCAGATATACTCTGACTTTCAGGCACCCAGGGGTGATAACTGGGAAGTCAAACTGAGCAAACCATAAACAAAATTAAATTGGGATTTTTAACATTAATCTGTATTAAGGAATCAGTGTGATCCCATCCAGAGTAACAAACTGACATAGAGTAGAATAATTTGGCCTTTATAAACTGTTATTAAAATAACATGCTTCTCTCTCTCTCTTACACACACTTTTGTTAAAAAAAAACAAAAAAGATGAGATGAGATTAAAGAAATCAAAGCCATGTGATCAAAACAGATAAGGAGAGTAAAATTACAAGGGAGAGAAAAAAATTCTGGTTGACCCCACCAGTGCAACACAGAGTGTAAACCAAAAACACACATGCATGTGGAGTTTACAGCACGACGTTGAGCTCTTAGAGCCAGAGTACGAAAAAAAGCCCCGCTGGCAAAGGTGACTGTTTACATCCTTCTTTTGGACACATTTTGGGCCAACTCAGACCGACTAACTGCCAGAGGTTGTTGCTCTGCCTGGCTGACACTGGTCTGTAGTTGAACAGAGGACAGCCAAAACACATGACTGCTGGGCAAAATGCATTCAGGCTCATAAAACTCACTCAAATTAATAACAATGCAAAACAGATGGCAAGTTGTATTTCCAAAATAAGATTGAGATTCACAAAGGTTCCATTCCCAATTAGAAGGCCAAAAATGAGGTCATGTGTGTAGTGCTGTGCAAAACTAGCTATTAATAGGGTCAGCTGTAAACCTTTTCTAATTTTTATGATCCTTCTCTTCTCATTATCTGTAAGGTTGTTAAATTAGCCTTTAGCTAATTTTGTCTTGCAAACGTGGTGTTAGTTTGTCAGGGTTGCAGGGAAGTTTGGCTGGCTTGCACCTTATTGTTGTGAGTGTTGAGATTTGAGATCACAGATTTGGGCTGACATTTTGGTCGAGCTCTGTAATTACTTGCGAGGGAGCAAAGAGAACAGTGTAAATAAAGGGTGGGAAAGACAAGAATGAACCACCATATCCTTAGTGAGGTCATCTCTGGCATGTATTTGTTCTGTGCTGTGATATCGTCCTCCTCTTTATTAGGTGCTGGGAGATATGCAATTCGAGGTCAAAAGTTGAGTAGCATTCCCTCTGCCAGCTGTATAATGAGATGTCTTGACTCCAATGCCACCCTACAAAGGCAAAATACAGTAACTGAAGGAAGTTTTCTTACAGACTTTGTAGGTACTGCAGTTTTCACACTCCCTCTTCTCTGAATCTAAGCATAGTTAAGCTAAACCCTTCTTTCACAGCCCGTTATTTACTTGTTTACTTTTTTATTAATTATTCCATTAGTCACAGCGTCCTGATATTTGTTATTAGTCAAATTAAAGGATTCAGCCACACCTTTTTATGTTACTTTAGTGGTTCACCTACCACACTCTTAGAGCCAGTCCGGAAAAGCTAAACGTTGAACAAAACGTTTGTTTTAGGATAAGGCACAAAACAATCATTACATGCAGCAGTTGAGATAGATGAAAATCAATCTTTGAATGCATATAAGAATCATTTTGTCTTCCTGTAATCTTTTCGGCTGTTTCTTACAGTTAAGTAAAATACACTACACTACATATTTAGATATGTATAGGCATTTCCTAGGCACTGCTTAGTTTTTTAAGAAGTAAAAGTGTAATCTCTGGGTAGTGGATAGCAGCCTGCATTGAGGTTTGAGTAAAAAAAAAAGGCCTAAAGCAAACAATGGCATGCTCTCTGAAAAGTCTTGACAATTTTAAAATCTTTTAAGTAATCAGTTAAAGGGTTAGTTCACCCATCTGTGATAGTCAGAAACAGTGGTTTTCTCACTTGATTTGACCACAATTCTAACAGATTTTCGAGGGGAAAGATGTTTTGGAGAGAATTAACATTGATTATATGAGAGCCTTGTTGTTATTAATGCAAGAATTTCACTATATTTAGCATACATCGCATCATAGGTTTATTTATATTATTATACAGTATATATTATTGACTTATAGAAATCAATTTCAAGTCTTGGCTACAAAAAAAAGCTATTGAACATTTACACCGTTAATGGCCCGAAAACATCATCGCATTTTGTGACAACATGCCCCAATAAAAGAGTAGTAGGGGTAAGTTATATAATGAGGTGATGATCCACACACAGATACACTTTAACTTTATTACATATTTGTGGAAAACAGACGTTTTGGCACTTCCTCGGTGTGTATAACAGAGTAAAAAGAGAAGAGAAGGGGAAAGTATACAAACAAGCAAACAAAAAACACCTTAAGAAATGTGTTATTCTTATGTGTTTAAGAGACTATACAATGTGGGAAATTTCAGCTAGAAAGATTTCAGATATAGGCAAAGTGTTGAGAAATTTGTTCTCATGAATAAAGTATTTGCAATGCAAAACAAAGAAATGAACAATAAGTTCAACTGCATGGTTACTGCCAGAAAAATAAAGAAATATGTCTTTCAATGAAAAGTTTTACAATTAACCTCTTAAAAGAATAACCATACTCTTTACCAGTGAACATTTTCAAAAAATAAAAATAATTCCTGTATGTGGCAGCGGGGGCGTGGTCAAGCATCTCTCCGGAGAGAGAGAAAGCGGTAAGGGCGCTTACACCTGAGCTAAATTATATCTAACACCTGTCTCTAATTTCAGTGAGCACGGGGAGAGCGGCATAAAAGGAGCCACACCGCCAGTAGAGAGGGAGAGAGAGACCGGCATAAGAAATACAAGTCTAGCACGAAAGTTACTGTGAAATTGTGTGTAGCTAAGTCAACAAGTGTTCCTGCCAAGCTGTAAAAACTATAAACTGGATAAATTCAAGCACCCACCTGAACTGGGAAACCTCGCTTCTCACCTCCTCCTTTATCCCAAAAACTCTTACACTGGTGCCGAAACCCGGGAATTAAGTTTGGTTGAAGATGGATGGAAGTCGCCCCGTAGAGTCCTCCCAGTTGGCGGAGATCCTCCAAGCCCTCGCTCAGTCAGGAGGCATCCCCAGCCGCGACCCCAGACACTCACACGCCGTTACCCCTGCCCGCGTTACAGAAAATGGGGACGGTGGACGACCCCGAGGCCTTCCTGGATTTGTTTGAGCGAACCGCCGAGATCTGGGGCTGGCCGCTTGGCCAATGGGCGGCCCGACTTATCCCGCTGTTGTCCGGGGAAGCCCAGCTCGCGGCTCAACAACTGCCAGCGACAAGTCTCCTGGCCAACGGAGATTTAAAGAAAGCCATCCTGCAACGGGTTGGTCGGACTCCGGATGAAAGTCGTCAACTCTTCCGGAGCTTGAAGTTGGAGAGCTCCGACCGCCCGTTTGCCTTCGCCCAATAGCTCCGTGACGCCTGCCAAAGATGGTTGCTAGCGGGGGACCGCGACGTCGAAGGGATTATCGACCAGGTAGTACTAGAACAGTTAATACATCGTCTGCCAAAAGGGACGGCGGAGTGGGTCCAGTGCCACCGCCCGGCGTTGCTGGAGGAAGCCGTCCGGCTTGCAGAGGACCACATGGTGGCGATCCCGAGGGCGGAAGAGCCCTCCTACACTCTCTCTCCTCCCTCTGTCTCATCCCCCTCCCCTCTCTCCTCTTGTTCTGCTCTCTCTCCAGGTCCCGTTCCTGCCCCACGCAGACGAGGAGGACTTCAGCCCCTGAGACCAGTTCCCCGGGTGTGGGAGGCAACACCTTCCCCTATCCCGATGCCCCACGGTTCTCCCCCTCAGGGGGGGGCGCCCGCCGACGCAAGTGCGGACGTAGCACCTGGGCCAGCCTGCTGGAGGTGTGGAGACCCGGGCCACTTCCGGGATCAGTGCCCTCTGATGGAGCTGGGGATGGTGGTGCGGGTCTCTGACCTCCCACAGGCTGCCCCTGACCGGGCCGGAGCATACCGGATACCGGTAAGTGTCAAGGGGGGTACTCACCAAGCGTTGGTGGACACCGGGTGTAATCAAACCACTATCCACCAACGCTTGGTTCAACCCGAGGCATTGGTCACAACTAAAACGGTGAAGGTGAAATGTGTACACGGGGATATTCACAAGTATCCGGTGGTGACCCTGATGATTCAATTCCGGGGGAAAAAGCATAGAGTGGAGGCCGCAGTTAGTTCCCGCCTCACCCATCCGCTGATTTTGGGGACTGATTGGCCTGATTTTAGAGTTCTATTAAAGGGAATTTGCGCGGATGGGTCCTCTATGAAGTTAGGGAGATGTGCAATGTGCGATGCTCTGGCAGGGGAGGCGGAGCCAGGGCCGTCCTCGACAGCTCCACGTCATAATGACGAGAGAGGGGGAGAGGCTGCAGCCCCTCCCCTTCTCAGGGAATTCCCTGAGGGGATTTCCCTTTGGAGCAGTCGCGAGACGAAACCCTCAAACACGCCTTCGACCAAGTGAGAGTCATCGATGGTCAATGACTCCAGCCGGACATTGCCCTTTCATACCCCTATTTTGCGATTTATAAATGAGCGGTTGTATAGAGTGACGCAGGACGCTCAGACTAAAGAGGATATAACCCAACTTTTGATTCCACGGAGCCGTCGGGAAATGGTATTCCAGGCGGCTCATTATAATCCCATGGCGGGTCACTTAGGAGAAAGGAAAACACTGAACCGTCTAATAGCCCGTTTCTATTGGTCGGGCATTGGCGGCGATGTCCGCAGGTGGTGTGCGGCGTGCCATGAATGCCAGCTGGTTAACCCACCGGCCACCCCAAAAGCGCCATTGCGCCCTCTTCCCTTGATCGAGGTCCCCTTTGAGAGAATTGGAATGGACCTCGTCAGGCCATTAGAACGGTCAGCACGCGGACATCGCTTTGTATTGGTCCTAGTGGACTATGCAACACGATATCCGGAAGCAGTGCCTCTTCGCAACATCTCGGCATGCAGTGTTGCGGAGGCACTCTTCAAAATAATCTCCCGGGTGGGGATTCCGAAAGAAATCCTCACCGATCAGGGTACAATGTTTATGTCATGGACACTACGCGAGCTGTACGAGTTGTTGAGTATTAAATCGATTCGCACCAGCGTGTACCATCCTCAAACGGATGGCCTGGTGGAACGATTTAATAAAACCCTCAAAAACATGATTCGTAAGTTCGTGCACGACGATGCTAGAAATTGGGATAAATGGCTCGACCCCCTGTTATTTGTAGTACGAGAGGTCCCGCAAGCCTCCACTGGCTTCTCCCCATTCGAGCTGCTGTATGGGCGACGCCCACACGGTGTGCTTGATGTATTGCGAGAGGCCTGGGAGGAGGGACCTTCAAACAGTAAAAATGAAATTCAATACGTTCTTGATCTTAGAGCAAAACTCCACACTTTGGGGCAGCTAACACAGGAGATTTTGCTCCAAGCTCAAGAACGACAGCGCCAACTGTATGACAGGGGAACTCAGCTAAGGGAATTTGCACCGGGAGATAAAGTGCTTGTATTGCTTCCCACATCAAGCTCTAAATTACTTGCCAAGTGGCAAGGACCCTTTGAGGTCACACGATGAGTGGGAGATCTCGATTATGAGGTTAAACGAACCGATAGAGGGGGCGCACGTCAAATATTCCACCTCAATCTCCTGAAATTGTGGTGGGAGGCGGTTCCCGTGATGTTGGCTACGGTAGTCCCGAGAAGGCGGAGCTCGGACCGGAGGTGAGTTCAAAACATAAACAGTTCACCCCGGTCATTTGCGGAGACCACCTCTCACCGAGTCAACTCGCGGAGGTTTCTAGGTTGCAACAGGAGTTTGCGAATGTGTTCTCCCCTCTACCGGGACGTACAAACCTCATCCATCACCACATCGAGACTGAGCCGGGGGTCGTGGTACGTAGCCGCCCCTATCGATTACCCGAACACAAGAAGAAAATCGTTCGGGAAGAATTGGATGCTCGATATGGGGGTAATAGAATAATCCCACAGCGATTGGTCCAGCCCAGTTGTTCTAGTGCCTAAGAGCGACGGGTCTGTACGATTCTGTGTGGATTATAGGAAAGTCAGCGCGGTGTCTAAATTTGATGCGTATCCAATGCCTCGTGTTGATGAGTTGCTCGATCGGTTGGGCGCTGCTCGATTTTATTAGACATTGGATTTGATGAAGGGTTATTGGCAGATCCCCTTGACACCAATTTCCCGTGAAAAAACCGCCTTCTCCACACCGTTTGGATTACACCAATTTGTGACACTTCCGTTCGGTTTGTTTGGAGCCCCGGCTACGTTTCAGCGTTTCAATCCTCAGACCGCATTCAGCTTACGCCGCTGCCTATTTAGATGACATCATCATTTATAGCAATGATTGGCAGCGGCACATGCAACATCTGAGGGCGGTTCTGAGATCGCTGCGCCGAGCGGGACTCACAGCGAACCCGAAGAAGTGCGCGATTGGACGGGTGGAGGTACGGTATCTGGGGTTCCACTTGGGCCACGGGCAGATGCGTCCCCAAATTGACAAGACAGCGGCGATTGCGACCTGCCCGAGACCCAAGACAAAAAAGGGGGTGAGACAGTTCCTGGGGCTGGCTGGCTATTATAGAAGGTTTGTGCCTAATTATTCGGACGTCACCAGCCCGCTGACTGATCTCACTAAAAAGGGAGCTCCAGACCCGGTCCAGTGGACGGAGCAGTGTCAGCGGGCGTTCACGCAAGTTAAAGCTGCACTTTGCAGGGGGCCACTTTTACATTCACCTGACTTCTCTCTCCCTTTTGTTTTACAGACAGATGCTTCAGACAGGGGGCTGGGGGCCGTACTCTTGCAGGTGGTGGGGTGGGAGGAGCGCCCGGTGCTGTACATTAGCTGTAAGCTCTCCTTGAGGGAAACTAATACAGCACCGTAGAAAAGGAGTGTCTCGCCATCAAGTGGGCGGTCCTCACTCTCCGATACTACCTGTTGGGGCGGGCCTTCACCCTCTGTTCCGATCACGCCCCACTCCAGTGGCTCCACCGCATGAAAGATACCAATGCCCGGATCACCCATTGGTATCTGGCTCTTCAGCCGTTTAAGTTCAAGGTGGTCCACAGACCGGGGGCGCAGATGGCTGTCGCCGACTTCCTTTCCAGGAAAGGGGGGTAGTGGTAGGCAGGCCGGATGCCGCCCCGGCCTGAGTCGGGTGGTGGGGATATGTGGCAGCGGGGGCCTGGTCAAGCATCTCTCCGGAGAGAGAGAAAGCGGTAAGGGCGCTTACACCTGAGCTAAATTATGTCTAACACCTGTCTCTAATTTCAGTGAGCACGGGGAGAGCGGCATAAAAGGAGCCACACCGCCAGTAGAGAGGGAGAGAGAGACCGGCATAAGAAATACAAGTCTAGCACGAAACTTACTGTGAAATTGTGTGTAGCTAAGTCAACAAGTGTTCCTGCCAAGCTGTAAAAACTATAAACTGGATAAATTAAAGCACCCACCTGAACTAGGAAACCTCGCTTCTCACCTCCTCCTTTATCCCAAAAACTCTTACACTGTAAAACTTACATCTAGGGGATGTAGAAACCATATTATGTAGCAATTGCTTTACATGTTTATGACATTTTTTATCAAGAAGGCAAACTCCATCCAATAAAAGTTGGGGCATAATTCTTCTTCTCTCATTAAAGCAAAGGTGTGTTTTAAATAAGTGCACATAACTTGGTGACAAAGCTTTAACAACAGAATTAAAGGTCTTTGCCGGCACAGGAAAATTATACAAAGCCATAAATTCTTCATACTCAAGTATACTGCCATCATCTTTAAATAGATCCAAAACAAAAACAAAACCTCTATCAAACCACTTGTCCATGAAAAAGGATTTGTTTCGAATTAAAATGTTTGAATTATTCCACAGTATCTCTTTGTGGGGAGAAAAGTTGTGCACATAACATAATTTCCAATCAAGCAAAGTTTGAAATTTAGAGAGAGACACAGGTAATTTAGAGGGCATGACACTGAATTTTAAAGGAAGTCTAAGCCTCCCAATCTATTGAATATAGTGTTAGGAATAAAATACCAAACTAAGTCATGGTTCCATAGGCACTTTTTCTACCAATTAATTCTAAAAGAGCTGACTAATTCAAAGAAATCCAAGACTTCAAGCCCACCATCAGATTGCCAATTAGACTAAACTGATTTTCTAACATTGTGGGATTTGTTTTTCCAGATAAAATTCAATAAAAAATTTTTATATCAACACAAATTTTGTCACTAACAAATACAGACAATGAGGGATATACACAACGAGACAAACCTTTGGTTTTAGACAGAAGAACTCTTCCAAAAATCGATAGGTCTCGTTGTAGCCAACTATTAAAAATAGGTATATGTGACAAGAAGGAGGGTGTGGCCGGGCTGTGATGGAGCATGGCCGGTGCTGAATCAGCTGATCAGTGGGAGAACGAGATAAGGGGCAGTCGGAGGCACTGGTTTGAGCGAGAGAGAGACGCACGCAGCCGCATTGTGTGTCTCTGTTTGTCTTATGTTTTATGTTGTTTTAAGTGGAGTTTTACATGAAACCTTTATGTTGGACTGTTCAGCCAGTTCCCACCTCCTCCTTGCCCGTCCTTTAACTGTTACAGTCTAGTTTTCATTATCTTAGGGGAAAAGTTAAGTTGCTGGCGTATCAACCCATCTTTGGTAAGGTAAATCCCCAGATACTTAATACGGTCTTTCACAGGTATATTTTCCATAGATAATTGTTTAGTATCATAAAGACAAAATTTCACATTTCAAACTTTCATAATTTTAAGTATAAACCTGAGGCTTCAGAAAAAGGTTTAATAATATCAATACTCATGGGAATCTGACTTTTGTCTTTAAGAAATAAAGTTGTGTCATCGGCTAGTTGAGATATTTTAATTTCTTTACCAAATATAGAAATACCTTTTATACTGAAAGTGTATAAAATGTTAATTGATAATAGTTCTATGGCTAAAAGAAAAAGAAATGGAGAAACAGGGCAACCTTGGCGCACTCCTCTATCACAAATAAAATGTTTAGTAGTTTGTAAACCAACCAAAACTGAACTGTTAAAGTCCTTAGAAAGCATTTTCAACACATTAATAAAAGTATACCTGAAACCAAAAGTGCTAAAAGTTTTTAACAAAAGCTGGTGTTCTAAGGAGTCTAAAGCTTTATAAAAATCCAAAAAACATAATAGCATCTGAATCAATATTTTTGGAATAGACAATGAGATCATGCACTAATCTTATATTGCAACTAATGTGTCTATTTTTTATAAATCTATTTTGTGTTTGCCAATTATGGTGTCATGGCCAGATTTTAAACGTACTGCAAATATTAAAGCAAATAATTTATAATCAATATTTAACAATGCTATTGGTCTCCAATTCTCAATTAATTGTGTGTCTTTATCTGGTTTGAGGATCAGAGAAATAAGCCCCTGTTTCATTATGGGAGTCATCTCTCATTTTTGTAAACAGTCTCTAAACAAACTAATTAGAGGCTGTTTTAAAAACTCCCAAAAATCTAATAAAATTCAACAGATAAGCCATCTGTACCTGGGGATATTCCTTTCTTCATAGATCTGAGTGCATCCCCAATTTAAATAGTATAAATATCAGAATCACACAGTGACTTAAAATCATCATTAATACACGGAACCTTATTATGAATATGCAAAAGAAAATCATCAAATTTTTCTTGGGAAAACTGAGAGGTATACAATTTTTTGTAAAATGAATATACAAAATTTGAAATAATTTTAGTGTTTGTACATAAATCCCTATTGATATTTAAGTCAGAGAGAGAGAGAGAGAGAGAGGTCTTTTTACGATTTCTTTTCTCCAAAGCAAAAAAATTATTACTAATTCTTTCACCCTTCTCAATCCATTTTGCTCCAGATCATATAAAAGCACCTTTGTACATGTTTTCAATTTGCAATTGACAGTCAATCAGATCTACCTCCTCTTCTTTACTGAGATCATCTTTTTTGTATTAACAAGCTTAATCTATGAATGAGTTCCAGTTCTTTAATGTTTTTTTCTCATTTAATTTGTATACTTCTGTTTACAGCAAGGTCTCTAATTTTAAATAAATAAAAAAAAATAAAGAAATCCAGTTAGAGCTAATATCCCTATCAATATGACTAAACATTGATTTAGCCAGTTGGATTACACTAGCATTAAAAGGGGCATCTTCCAAAAGACAGTTGTTAAATTTCCAGTAACCCCTTGTTCCATTTTACTTTCTATATTGTCTCAGATCCAAAAAAATTTACTTGTGGTCAGTAAATGGAGCAAATTGATGATTTACATTAATAACGTCTTTCAAAATTGCATGAGAAATAAGAAAAAGATCAATTCTAGCTTTAAGAGATCCAGATTTGTTGGACCAAGAAAAGCCTCTACAACCACTGTTGAAAAAATGCCAAAGATCTACCAGTGAAAGACTACCACACAGCCATAAAATAATGTTATTATGCAAATTAGAAGCAATTCTTGTGGGAAATCTATCTTGTGCATCATCAGGAATTTCATTAAAGTCTCCAGCTATAATCAAATAAAGCGATTTTGTATATTAATGTGTCGCCCCCAATTGTTTAAACATACATGTATTCAATGTGCATGAGTTATGCCCGTAAACATTACAGAGAATGAATACCTCAATTTCAGTCTTGCATACTATTATGATCCATCTACCCTCATTCGATGAAAGAGATTCTAAAATGTCACCCCTGAATTTATGCACCAAAATTAAAGTACCAGCAGAACGATTAGAAACGTGACTCATAAAGAGTGAATTTCCCCACTGAGTTTTCTAAAATTTGGTGTCTGATTCAAATGAATTACTTTCTTGAACAAAAATTTTATCTGCAATACTCCATTTACAATACAAAAATAAGGATTTTCTTTTCATAGGATCTCTTAAACCCCTAACATTAAGAGAGGCTAAAGTAAAAGAGGAAAACTCAAAAGAATGCATAAACAACAATTAACACAATGCAGTTCAACCAGAACCAGCTAAACAGCAGGTGAACAAAACAAAAACCGACTTTGGCTTAGAAAAGTTGACTTCTACCTTGAACAAGGCAGGTGGTGATTAATCAATAATGTCTCCAATGTGACATCATTAGAACATGAAATGACAGCATGGTTGTCAAAGCATTTCAGCAGAGTAACAGTTGTAGTTCCTTTGATTATGTCAAGTGCTGTTACCATTCCATCTCCAAAGTTCCAATCTGTCATTTATTTTGCTTCAATTTTCTGTCCATCAATAAATGCAAATGGCCTCGAGAAGGACGCCTTCTTACCTTCTTCTCTAGCCTTCTTTACAATTGGCCATAATTTTGATCTCACAGCAACATCTGCAGGAATCAAGTAGTGTTATCCTTTGCAGCCTTCCAGATGAGGTCTTGGTGTGATCGCATGGAGAATTTCAATATGATACTTCGATGAGGACCATCCTGCTTCCATCTCCCAACTTGATGCAAAACGTCAAGTGCATCGTTGAGTTTACCACTGATGTCAGGTGCCACATGCTTCAATATGTTTAGAGCAATCGAACACAAATCCTCATTCTTGGTTTCATGAACACCATGCAATCTTAGACACCAACGCCGACTGTTGTAATCAAGCTGCTCAATCTGCGATCTGACATCCTTATCCGAAGATCTGTGATTTCACTTGTTATTTTGCACATCTTCTCCGAATGCTCCTTTACGTCGGAGACAAGCTTCTGCACCACCACGGACAGGTTGTCGACAGCTTTCATTGTAGCTTCAGCCGAATTCTCGATGGAGATGAGCTTTTGGAAGGTAGCGTCTTGTTTTGAGGATAACGCTTGAATCGCGTTTAAAATGTCTGAAAGGTTCTCGCTTGTTTCGGCCTTGTTTTTAGTCTTCTTAGAAGGAGGACTGTTTGCGGGAGTTACTGGTAAGGGCGTCACCAAGCAGAGTTTGTCATCATAACTCACACTAGATGGCCTAGGAGGGTCACAGGGAGCACAGCATACCTGTTGCTCAAGCAAGTGTCAGACTAGCTCAGCTTCTGCGCCAACCTCGACTTCCATAACTTTCAACAAAACATGTCTCTTTCTTCCCATTTACAAAAAGCAGATGCAAAGTGTTTAGTTTTCACGTTGGGGACAGCAAAGTGTAAAAAAGAATGATTAACAGTTAACTGATTAATCACATTCCTACCATCACCTCCAGAACTACAAAACTGCACGACCACCCTCCATGACTCCATCTTGGCTCCTCCTACCTGCCCACCCTCTTCTTATATAGACAGCATTTCCATGACGTCATCACGTATCCCTACATCCGCAAACATGATTTGTCATAGAATACAAACATTTAGTGTCTGAAAGATCACATGATTCAAACAACTGACACATGATTAATCACTCAAAAAACTATTATCATGATCATACAAAAACTCAAGTATATAAAACCATCACAACAATCAAAATACAAAAATTATGTTGACATTAAAATCACAGAATTCAATTTTTCGTTTTTTATGCAATCCTAAAAGAGAAAAATATCAAGTGAGAATGAACCTATCATTGAAACATCAGGTATACAGTCATAAATCAACAATTGTTCTCACAACTCGAATTCATACTGACGTCCTTATACGAGTAGGGGTAAGTTGTCACAATAGGCTGCCATTAAACTGCCTGTTATAGACTTTTCAGCAACATATAACAGTAAAACATTTATGAAGCAAAAAACAATTTATGAAATGGCGACAATGTAAAAGGTAGCATTCAAAAATATCAAACAATTGTTTTGGCCAACAAATGGTGTAATTAATAAATGTATAACATTTAAAACGTGGCAACATGATCCAATAACAATGTAATAACATTTCTGAAAAAATGTCCTGAAATGAGTTCAAAATCTACCTTCATTATATAGTTTACTCTTGCCTGAATTTATGCTAATGTAGTTTTATTGTATTCACTTGTTTACCCAAGAGTTATAGCAAAAATATGTTATTGGAGGATTTAATTTGGAGGATTGAAGAGTGTGTGTGTGTGTGTGTGTGTGTGTGTGTGTGTGTGTGTGTGTGTGTGTGTGTGTGTGTGTGTGTGTGTGTGTGTAAAATACTACAACTCCAGCGGAGTACAGTTCGGAAGTGTATTTTGTCATCTTGTAGGCAGCCCTGATTTTTGAGTGGAAGAAGGACGGGGTGTCGAAAGAACCATGCGATTTAACCCTCGGGGCAAACTCACCTCTCCCTTCCCTTTCGGAAACATCAGCAAAAATATCACTCTGACCAATGGCTCTTATTCAGGGCTGTGCTTTACGAACAGAACACTCTGTACAAACACACGCTTACTCCAGCCTCAAGTGCGCCGCAAAGCATTCTCAGTGGCTAAAGTAAGTGGTGTGTTTTTCTTAATAGTTGTCTGATTGGACAAACCGTATGTCAGTATCTTGGCTTTTTTCCCTTTTCGTGGGACGTGTCCTTGTTTTTTTGAATCGGAGTAGGGAGAGCTACTCAAGTTGTGCCTGAAAATGCTGCAGGATTTACGCACAAATTGTTGCGCCTTAAACAAAATAACCAAATGGTGCGCGTGCATAAACACTGAATTGAAACGTACGGTAAAATATACTGCATTTGTCGTAAAAATAAATAATGTGTAATATCCGAAGCAAAAGTTACTGTTTTTTTTTTTTTTTTTTGATAACTTGCTGTCTCAGATTAAGTTTCAACCTTGAGCTTGCAATTTAAGAGAGTTTGCATGTAACATATATATATATATATATATATATATATATATAACAAGGGGCAACGTATTCAGGGACACTAAATGCAAGTTATCCTGATCAGGTAGTACGAGATCACCAGTAGCTACACTAGGTCAGAAAATCATTATTTCATATGGCATTCTGTCCTACTTTAGGTGACTTAAATAATATTTAATTAAAATATATGGTGCAGTTTAATTTAAATCTGTGTATTTGTGTCTTTTTTGTTGTTGTTTTTCTTTGTATTCATGTGTCTATTTGCGTGGGCAGGTGATTGTGTTCTTAGTTCGTGACAAAAATAAATAAATTGCATAGGTTGGATAGTGCAAAACAATGGCGTATACTCTTGAGAAGAGTTATATTTATTAGGCATAACATTTTAATACAATTATTTTGGTTATTAGCGTACCTTAATGTATGTGTTCTAATGTAGGGTGCAAGCAGTGTATTTAAGGTCCCACTGAGAGTGTTTTCATTTTTTTTTTATTGTTCTGTGTGGTATAATACAAATGACTCAGATAAAGGTGTTCATGTCATTATGTTTTAATCATCTCATTTAAAAAGCAGTACACAATCCACATCAAATTCTTAATAGGCTCAGTTTGCAACCTTGTTTTGCAAAAAAAAAAGAAAAATTAAACTTATAAAAAGAAGTACATACAGAAACTGCACAAATGCCACTTTGGATAGTCATAAACAACAAAAAAGCTTGACATAAATAAGTTAGTTTAATTTTCTCAGTTTGTTTTCCTTTGTTTGTTTTTTGTTTTTTTTTCTTATCCTTTACAAAGCAGTATACACAGGTACACTTCAAAGTTTTTAACACATGCAGTGTAACGTCTTATTTCATTTTATTTTTTTCCTTTCATTGGTTTATACATATTTTTGTCATAGTGCCATGTCATGTTCAACATGAAAGCCAAATATATTGTGGCAAAGAACTGGCTTCATGGACTAATGTTGTTCTTAACTATATGGCCCAGTGTTAAAGAAAAAAAAAAAAAAAGTAAAAAACAAAGAATATATATTTATTTATATAAACATTATGCTACAGCAATTAATGGAAATATAAAAACTCACGAAAAAAGAAATTAATTGGTCATTACAGTTGCACTAATTTTTTGTCTGTTGCAGTTCATGAGAATTTTAAGATTATTCCAAAATGACAAAAATAAAAATAATAATTTAAAATAAAACTAAAAATAGTGGAATAACCCAGGGATATAGTAATACTGTAAAGAACAATGAAAACCTTAATACCACACTTGGAGTCACGACCCCTCCAGAGAGGAACACGCCACTACAAATGTGCTGTAACTTTGACTGATAAATTCATATGTACCAATAAACATCCCCAATGGTTTTAATGCAAATTTCAAAACACAAATTTTTGTTTTGATTTACCCAGATCACAGGAGGTGACAAAGTCTCTGATGCTTTTCAGACAGTGACATATTTGTGCAACTTAAAAATGGTCAAGAGCTGTGCTGCTGTTCAGCACTAAACTGATACACAATAAAGTCTATTTTTTGACTGTTAACATCCTGAGCCAGCCTTAAACTGAGACAATGGGACTGTGAAGCTTAATTAAGGGGAAATTGTGTGTGTGTGTGTGTACATATATGCTTTTTTTTAAAGAGGGATAATTTTGAGGGGAGACGTTTTGAAAACTGCACAGCAATTCTTCAAGTCAAACGCACTCCATTATAAATGATTGTGTTTTTTTTTTATCTTAATATTACATTTAAATGTGCAACATATATAAAATGAAAGTATATACATAGGTAGTAAAACAACAAATGAAGCAACTCCAATTGCACACTGCTACATTGTCTGCTTTTGAGGCAAATATATTCTGTCGAGTGCCAAAACTTTAGTGTAAAAATTCAGTGCTTATACAGCCTCTCCAAGGCTTTTATATATATATATATATATATATATATATATATATATATATATATATATATATATATATATAATGATCAACTGATGTCCCTGTTTACTTCATAAAGCTCTTGAAGTATTTGATGGAGAAAATAGGCTTCTTCATCTCTGTAGAAACAAGAAAAGAAAAAAAGAAAACATTTTAGTGTGCAAAGAAAACAACATGGTAATCTTCGTGCAAAACAAAGAATAATAAAATAAAGATCATTAAATATTATAACACCTATATCACTCATGCTTGAAAAAATAAATAGCAGATATTGGTGCTTATAATACGGCTAATTTCAACAATGTTTTACAAAAAAAAAATAAATAAATAAATAAATAAAAATTAAAAAAAAAAAAAAAATCACTGTTAATAAAGGGCAAGGACAGAATTTCAAAATCAGACGTGCGGAATTTTCGGTCCCCCGCCTCCTCCCACGCGCAATCCCGCACGCGCCATACGCCCTACAAGAGACCTGCTGACGTGTTACTACAATGTTGTGCATTTGAAAGACGTTGTCACTTTTGCAATGGCAGAATGTCCAAACATGAGTCAGTTTTAAAACACCAGACCAAACACTTTACTTGAATGGGACTAGGACAGTCAAGACGTCAAGGAACAAACATCGGACTGCTTATGAGGAAAACACGGCGATGCATGCGATTCATGTCACGCACTAGACAAATAATAAATTGCAACGTTTGACGTATTTCTTTTCAAACTTGACTGCAAGGAAGCATGTGTTTGCGTGTTATTTCACACCAGCACATATGCTAGAAGAATGCATAATTTCAGGTTACATTTGAAACTCACCTTTGCGTAAAAGTCCTTGTTTACGTTTTGGGGTCTGATTTGCAGGGCGCCTGCTCGACCGAATCTGTCGTATCCGGACAGTGGTTCGCTTCGGTCGGATGGACGTTGGGTCTTTTACTTTGGCAAGGAAGATCTATTGAAACAATGAGAATGCTGTTAAAAAAAAATAATAATAATATTTAGCCACAGTGTTGCTGGCTTTATCAGAGGCGCGTGCAGAAGCATATTGTGTTCACTCCAAAGCTGTCCAGTGCAGAGTTGCATGTCACACAGTGGGGGTAACCAGTTTCACCACAAGCAATTGTTACAATTTCTTTCACGGGGTCAGTGCATATACTTTATAATAAACTATTAGACGCCCCAAACGTCAGTGTTTCTGGAAAGGCAGCTGACGTAATTCGTAATGCCCGGTTGTCACGAGCTTGCAAACATTTACCCTCATCCTCCGCCGACGGCCTTTTCCTCGGTGTGGTCAGTGCTGTTTGGCAATCTGACTGACTCCCAGGCTCTGTGTTTCCAGAGTCCTCCCCTCCGCTCTCCAGAGAGGGAGTTGTCAACAAATAATCGTGATTCCGGTTATGATCCACAGTCTCGGTAGCCCGTTTGGCATGATGTGCTCTGCTGTAAAATTCCGGCACGTCTTTGCTGTCCACCTCCTGCCACTCGTACTTGCCCGGCGAAAGCGGCTCGTTTTTGGCAAAGTCGAAGTTCCATTTGTCCGAGGATGCTTTCTCGAGCTCCTGCAGTTGCTCCTTAACATCCCTCTCGAACTCTTCGCGATTCACAGATCCGAACAGATTCCTGCACACGTGAGGCTTGTGGTCCGCCTGCCTCGCATCGACCCGCTCCAGCGTCGGACTTCCATTCGAGACGCGCACTTTTGACATCTTTCACATGAAACTCTGCCCAAGAATCGTAGTTGCAATCGAACCGAACGCACTAACTAAACACAATCGCGCCTAAGAAATCGCAAAGTGAACCAGGCGCATTCATAACAAGCGCGTGAATGTAATGCAGAACGACAACAGCGACGATCGCGAGCGCTCATCAAAACAGCGCGCGGCTCCGATCCCGTCTCGTAGTAATTCCGAAGAAAAACAGACAAATCATTCGAGTAGGCGAGCACCCAATATGGCGATTGCAAGTAAACTGGGAGTAAAAAAAAAGATTGACAGCAAAGGCTATTTAAACAGATGAGGATTTCCATTGGCTGGTGGAGCACAGGACCCGCCCACCACTGAAACGGCGCACAAATACCTAAGGCGCACTCCCAATGATTGACAACAGAGGCTATTTAAACCAAGGATATTTTCTATTGGCTGGGGGAGCACAGGTCCCGCCCACCAGTGAAAATGGATACAAATGCTGGAGACAGGCTGCCTGCAGTCTGAAACTTTGCGTTTGCGAACCGTCCGAGTTACAGACACTTACCTGGCTCGTCAGAAGGTATTAAAAATGCTAGAACATTATAGTTAATGTACTGGCCGTGTTTTTACAAGTGTCATAGAACTGTGATGGAATATCATGGGGACATTCAGACACTTGCCATGCGGCTGTGTACTTGTGTAGCGTACGCTGTCTCCTGCAAAACCCTGGTGTGATTTGCTATCTCCCCGCCAAGTCTGAGGTCATAGTTGGCAATCTGCTTATCTCTGGCAGACTTTGGCATTACCAATAATAAGTAGCTGAACTATTACACCACCATACTCCTTCAGACTGCACTTCCTTTTCAAGAGTTAGTGTGTAGGCTTTAGGCCTCAAAAATTGTGAGTAAAGAATAGCAAGCTTTGTGGAGCAAAAAATGTTTTATTATTGTTTTTTTATTTATGTATTTTTTTTAACTTATTAGTTTGTCATAAGTTTTATAGTTATATAACATTATATTTCAAAAGTTTTGTTAAAAGTAAAAAAGTTTACTCATTCTTCATTATAATTTTATTTTTTGTTCACATTTTAGAATAATAGAAAAGTCATCACAACTATGGAATAACATAAATGGAACTATGGGAATTATGTTGTGACTAAAAAATTCCAAAATAAATCAAAACTGTGTTATATTTTAGCATCTTCAAAGTAGTCACCCTTTGCCTAGATTTTGCAGAAATGTACTCTTGACATTTTCTCAACCAACTTCTTGAGGAATCACCCTGGGATGCTTTTTAAACAGTATTGAAGGAGTTCCCATCTATGTTGGGCACTTATTAGCTGATTTTCTTTATTATTTGGTCCAAGTCTTCCATTTAAAAAATGTAAAAATAATAATAATAATAATAATAATTTTATTACATTTTAGTTTTGTAATGAAATAAATAAATACGGTGGCACAATTATATTTTTGTCTACAAAACTAATTTCAAACATTTAAGCATACGCCTTCAGATCCAAAGATTTTTAAGATCATGAGAAACATTTCAGGCAGGTGTTTCAAAACTTTTGACTGGTAGTGTGTGTATGTATGTATGTATGTGTATATATATATATATATATATATATTATGTCTATCAATGGGACAAATAATAATTATAATAATTAAATTGTAAGAGTAATATGATGGTGCTCCAGCTGCCAAAAACAGATGACAATTCTGCCACCAATAATATAGAAACTGATAAATTAAAACAGTCAATAAAATAACTGATTGTCACATGTTTTGCAGTCATTATTAGTAATAATAATGTCAGGTCCCACAGATTCACTTTGTTTTTAAAATGTGTACTGATTGGCAAAGTATTATCTTTGCTGTAATATAATTTTAAAGGAATGTTCCGGGTTCTATTCAAGTTAAGCTCAGTCGACTGCATTTGTGGCATAATGCTGATTACCACACACACACACACACACATTTTATTTAAAAAAAATAAAATAAAAAATAATAATAATTTCCACTCGTCCCTCCTTTTCCTTAAAAAAAACAAGGTTACATTGAGGCACTTACACTTTGGAAGTGAATGGGGCCAATTGTGGAGGTTTAAAGGCAGAAATATGAAGCTTATAATTTTATAAAAGCAATTACATTAATTCTTCTGGTAAAACATGTTTATTATTTGAGCTGTAAAGTATTTTTTTTTTTTACAGTTGTTTTAGGGTTTAAGGTGTAGGGTTGTCATTACAACAAAGCTTGAATTGTAAGTGCCTTTTTTTAAAAGGAGGGAAGAGTCAACATTAATTTGTGTGGTAATCAACATTATGCCACAAATGTTGTCAATTGAGTTTAACTTGTTTTGAACCTGGAACATTCCTTTAATGATGAATTTTAATGGTGAATTATTTTTATTTTTGTTTGTATCTACTGTATACCTCCCACTGAATGTTTTAAGGAAAATACGCAATATTGTTATATATGAAATATATGACTGTAGTGCCATCTAGTGAGTGTAAAGTTGTAGTAATCATCAGTGTGAACTTAAAACTATGCCAGTAACAGAGAGCCATGTGTGAGAATCCTTGTATGAGAAGGTTAAGAGAGGGCACACTAATGACTGGCAGTGGTGACACAGCAGTGGTCATGCGCCGTCTGTCCCTGACACTTCCTGTTGGCAGCGACTGGTCCGAGCAGACAGCACATTGTCACATCCAAATTACATTCTCAAACTGAGCTTGCACAACACTGCACACGGCATGATCTGAATTGGGGGTGTCAGATAAGGGGACATCTGAAATGTGTAGTGTTGGTGGTCCTCCAGGAATGAATTGAGGAACGCTATTAAATGATATGTGGTAGTGAGCAGAGAATGGAGTATCCAGTTGTACAGGATTACTCAGTACCTTGCAAGCCTAGATCTTGCCTTATTCATCAATGCAAATAAGTGTTTGGCCATAGTCTTTCTTTAAAATATAGCATGACAAATCCAAGATGCACCTAATTCAAAAATTGTGGCAGAGATTTGCTTCTTGAATGTGGGTTTAAATCCAAAGATTCTCTACATACTATTTGAAAGACTTGAAAAAGCAAGACTGTAACTCACAAGCTGCTCACTACACTATTGGGGACATTTATAAAATAGCTGAGAACACTTCAAAATTTCTAGCATCTAGCATTCTTGTGTAGTGGATAGCACACTTGTTAAGAGTTACAATTAATATTCTGTTCAAGATATGTATAAAAGGGACTTTCTTCTTCTATAACCACTGCTGGTCAGTGCTCAGAACACTGAGCTACAGATCTCTTGCTATTGAGTGTGAAGGAACTTATATTTAACCTGTGAATTTGAATATAAGTAAATGCAGTTAAAGACTTTACACTGAAGATAATAACACATAACTAGAGTAGGAGTGTAGTGGCAGAGTGTATGCTCTTCACAAACTGGAGTTTTCTGCTCTTTCGCAAGCACAGGTTCAACTCTTGCCAGCACAAGGCCCTGATCTCATTTCTCATTTTCCTTTGTAGTATTTTATCAATTAAAGGGAAAAAAATGTAATCATAACTACAAATGCCTAAGCCGTTTATTATATATTTATTGCATGCAAGAAATGTATCCACACAGCTCCTGAATACATCTAAAACAAGATGTATCTGTAGTTCAGTTGGTAGAACATGGCCTTTGAAATATCAGGACCATGGGTTCAAGTCCCAGGGAACACACTGGTTTACTAATTTGGATAAATGTGTCTTGGTAAATCCTAACAAAAACACTTTTATCAGATTTGTGTTTTATCATTTATTAGATTAATTAATCCAAAAAATGGATTAAATGTGTTTTTCCTGCCTCTGGTTGCAGTCATGTACATAGTTAAAATGACTATTTCCCTATACAAACAAGCTCTAAAACATAAAATACAAACAAATGTGCAAATTAAAACATGTATTATTTTATTATGTCAAGAAAGATGTTAGGTTCATGAATGTCCTCTTATCCAGACTGATGAGAAGTTAGGACATCTTTTGGACATTCCTTTTCTTTGCCAGCTCATTTTGAATCTGTTCTGGAAACTGATGGAGGTGATTCCGCACACATGGCAAGCAAAAGCGTTTGGTATAGAACAGACTGCAGTCCTGTAATAAAATGACAGAATGACAAAAAAAATTGATTACATGAAGATATGAAATATACAAATAAGAAACAGATATTTTGAGTAATGTACAAGCAGCATATTACAGACAGGAACATCAACATGACATAAAATTAAAATTAGTAACAACTGAAAGAATAAGAGGGAGGGAAATTGTAAGAGGAGCCACTGTATACATACCATGCTAACACACACCATCTTACTACACACACAGCACTTTGATCCTAAAACGAGGAACTTTTCTCTCTCTGGGCTAAAGGGATCTCTCATTCCATAACATTCTTCTAAAAGCCTGTGGGTCAAAGCATGAATCATATTTAGACAGATATGACTTTCTTTACACAGTGACTCCCATACAGAAATCTGATATAATGTCATATACAGTTGTGCTCAAAAGTTTGCATACCCTGGCAGAAATTGTGAAATTTTGGCAATGATTTTGAAAATATGACTGATCATGCAAAAAAACTGTCTTTTATTTAAGGATAGTGATCATATGAAGCCATTTATTATCACATAGTTGTTTGGCTCCTTTTTAAATCATAATGATAACAGAAATCACCCAAATGGCCCTGATCAAAAGTTTACATACCCTTGAATGTTTGGCCTTGTTACAGACACAAAAGGTGACACACACAGGTTTAAATGGCATTTAAAGGTTAATTTCCCACACCTGTGGCTTTTTAAATTGCAATTAGTGTCTGTGTATAAAAAGTCGATGAGTTTGTTAGCTCTCATGTGGATGCACTGAGCAGGCTAGATACTGAGCCATGGGGAGCAGAAAAGAACTGTCAAAAGACTTGCGTAACAAGGTAATGGAACTTTATAAAGATGGAAAAGGATACAAAAAGATATCCAAAGCCTTGAAAATGCCAGTCAGTACTGTTCAATCACTTATTAAGAAGTGGAAAATTCGGGGATCTCTTGATACCAAGCCAAGGTCAGGTAGACCAAGAACGATTTCAGCCACAACTGCCAGAAGAATTGTTCGGGATACAAAGAAAAACCCACAGGTAACCTCAGGAGAAATACAGGCTGCTCTGGAAAAAGACGGTGTGGTTGTTTCAAGGAGCACAATATGACAATACTTGAACAAAAATGAGCTGCATGGTTGAGTTGCCAGAAAGAAGCATTTACTGCATCAATGACACAAAACAGCCTGGTTATAATATGCCCGACAACACCTTGACCTGCCTCACAGCTTCTGGCACACTGTAATTTGGAGTGATAAGACCAAAATAGAGCTTTATGGTCACAACCATAAGCGCTATGTTTGGAGAGGGGTCAACAAGGCCTATAGTGAAAAGAATACCATCCCCACTGTGAAGCATGGTGGTGGCTCGCTGATGTTTTGGGGGTGTGTGAGCTCTAAAGGCATGGGGAATCTTGTGAAAACTGATGGCAAGATGAATTCAGCATGTTATCAGAAAATACTGGCAGACAATTTGCATTCTTCTGCACGAAAGCTGCGCATGGGACACTCTTGGACTTTCCAGGACGACAATGACCCTAAGCACAAGGCCAAGTTGACCCTCCAGTGGTTACAGCAGAAAAAGGTGAAGGTTCTGGAGTGGCCATCACAGTCTCCTGACCTTAATATCATCGAGCCACTCTGGGGAGATCTCAAACATGTGGTTCATGCAAGACGACCAAAGACTTTGCATGACCTGGAGGCATTTTGCCAAGACGAATGGGCAGCTATACCACCTGCAAGAATTTGGGGCCTCATAGACAACTATTACAAAAGACTGCATGCTGTCATTGATGCTAAAGGGGGCAATACACAGTATTAAGAACCAAGGGTTTGCAGACTTTTGAACAGGGGTCATTTAATGTTTTGTTTTATGATTGTGCCATTCTGTTATAACCTACAGTTGAATATGAATCCCATAAGAAATAAAAGAAATGTGTTTTGCCTGCTCACTCATGTTTTCTTTAAAAATGGTACATATATTACCAATTCTCCAAAGGTATGCAAACTTTTGAGCACAACTGTATGAACAAGCATATAAACTTATTGTTACATATTTCCAATTTTTACATATATTGGAATATACAGTATGTGCATAAAATTATTTAATATTACATATTTCCATATGTACATATTTTCAATTTCACTATTTGTTACTTATATTCATATATAAAGTATGTGTGCAAATATGATCTTAATCACCTGTACAATTTCATATGTATACAGGTGACAGAGGAATTCTTATAAATGTCAAATTTTTTATGTTGTGTGTGTGTTAAATATAGGAAAATGACAATGTTTTGTAGTATCTCGAAATATATTGCATATACAGTATGTACAAATATGCGACTTATATATATATATATATATATATATATATATATATACACAGTTGAAGTCAGAAGTTTACATACACTTAGGTTGAAGTCATCAAAACTAATTTAACCAATCCACAGATTTCATATTAGCAAACTATAGATTTGGCAAGTCGTTTAGGACATCTACAGTGCATCCGGAAAGTATTCACAGCGCTTCACTTTTTCCACATTTTGTTATGTTACAGCCTTATTCCAAAATGGATTAAATTCATTATTTTCCTCAAAATTCTACAAACAATACCCCATAATGACAATGTGAAAGGAGTTTGTTTGAAATCTTTGCAAATTTATTAAAAATAAAAAATGAAAAAAATCACATGTACATAAGTATTCACAGCCTTTGCCATGACACTCAAAATTGAGCTCAGGTGCATCCTGTTTCCACTGATCATCCTTGAGATGTTTCTACAACTTGATTGGAGTCCACCTGTGGTAAAATCAGTTGATTGGACATGATTTGGAAAGGCACACACCTGTCTATATAAGGTCCCACAGTTAATAGTGCATGTCAGAGCACAAACCAAGCCCAAGTCCAAGGAATTGTCTGTAGACCTCCAAGACAGGATTGTATCGAGGCACAGATCTGGGGAAGAGTACAGAAAAATGTCTACAGCATTGAAGGTCCCAATGAGCACAGTGGCCTCCATCATCCGTAAATGGAAGAAGTTTGGAACCACTAGGACTCTTCCTAGAGCTGGCCACCTGGCCAAACTGAGCGATCGGGGGAGAAGGGCCTTAGTCAGGGAGGTGACCAAGAACCCGATGGTCACTCTGACAGAGCTCCAGCATTTCTCTGTGGAGAGAGGAGAACTTTCCAGAAGAACAAATATCTCTGCAGCACTCCACCAATCAGGCCTGTATGGTAGAGTGGTCAGACGGAAGCCACTCCTCAGTAAAAGGCACATGACAGCCCACCTGGAGTTTGCCAAAAGGCACCTGAAGGACTCTCAGACCATGAGAAACAAAGATTGAACTCTTTGGCCTGAATGGCAAGCGTCATGTCTGGAGGAAACCAGGCACCGCTCATCACCTGGCCAATACCATCCCTACAGTGAAGCATGTTGGTGGCAGCATCATGCTGTGGGGATGTTTTTCAGCGGCAGGAACTGGGAGACTAGTCAGGATCGAGGGAAAGATGAATGCAGCAATGTACAGCGACATCCTTGATGAAAACCTGCTCCAGAGCGCTCTGGACCTCAGACTGGGGCGAAGGTTCATCTTCCAACAGGGCAAGGACCCTAAGCACACAGCCAAGATAACAAAGGAGTGGCTCCGGGACTGTCTTTAAATGTCTGTGAATGTCTTTGAGTGGCCCAGCCAGAGCCCAGACTTTAACACGATTGAACATCTCTGGAGAGATCTGAAAATGGCTGTGCACCGACGCTCCCATCCAACCTGATGGAGCTTGAGAGGTCCTGCAAAGTAGAATGGGAGAAACTGCCCAAAAATAGGTGTGCCAAGCTTGTAGCATCATACTCAAAAATACTTGAGGCTGTAATTGGTGCCAAATGTGCTTCAACAAAGTATTGAGCAAAGGCTGTGAATACTTATGTACATGTGATTTTTTTTTTCCCGTTTTTTATTTTTAATAAATTTGCAAAGATTTCACACAAACTTCTTTCATGTTGTCATTATGGGGTATTGTTTGTAGAATTTTGAGGAAAAAAATGAATTTAATCCATTTTGGAATAAGGCTGTAACATAACAAAATGTGGAAAAAGTGAAGTGCTGTGAATACTTTCCGGATGCACTGTACTTTGTGCATGACATGAGTAATTTTTCTAACAATTGTTTACATACAGATTGTTTCACTTTTAATTGACTATATCACAATTCCAGTGGGTCAGACATTTACATACACTAAGTTAACTGTGCCTTTATGCAGCTTGGAAAATTCCAGAAAATGATGTCAAGCCGTTAGACAATTAGTTTCTGATAGGAGGTGTACTGAATTGGAGGTGTACCTATGGAGGTATTTTAAGGCTTACCTTCAAACTCAGTGCCTCTTTGCTTGACATCAAGGGAAAATCAAAATAAATCGGCCAAGACCTCAGAAAAATACAATTGTGGACCTCCACAAGTCTGGTTCATCCTTGAGAGCAATTTCCAAAAGCCTGAAGGTACCACATTCATCTGTACAAACAATAGTACACAAGTATAAACACTATGGGACCACACAGCCATCATACCGCTCAGGAAGGAGACACATTCTGTCTCCTAGAGATGAACATATTTTGGTGCGAAAAATGCAAATCAATCCCAGAACAACAGCAAAGGACCTTGTGAAGATGCTGGAGGAAACAGGTAGACAAGTATCTATATCAACAGTAAAACGAGTCCTATATCGACATAACCTGAAAGGCTGCTCAGCAAGGAAGAAGCCACTGCTCCAAAACCACCATAAAAAAGCCAGACTACAGTTTGCAAATGCACATGGGGACAAAGATCTTACTTTTTGGAGAAATGTCCTCTGGTCTAATGAAACAAATATTGAATTGTTTGGCCATAATGACCATTGTTATGCAGAACTGAAAAAGCATGTGCGAGCAAGGAGGCCTACAAACCTGACTCAGTTACACCAGTTCTGTCTGGAGGAATGGGCAAAATTCAAGCAACTCATTGTGAGAAGCTTGTGGAAGGCTACCCAAAACATCTGACCCAAGTTAAACAATTTAAAGGCAATGCTACCAAATACTAACAAAGTGTATGTAAACTTCTGACCCACTGGGAATGTGATGAAAGGAATAAAAGCTGAAATAAATCATTCTATATTATTCTGACATTTCACATTCTTAAAATAAAGTAGTGATCCTGACTGACCTAAGACAGGGAATGTTTTCTACGATTAAATGTCAGGAATTGTGAAAAACTGAGATTAAATGTATTTGGCTAAGGTGTATGTAATCTTCTGACTTCAACTGAATATATATATGAAAATCATTAATGAACTTACATATTACAGTATATACTATATGTGTTTTACACATATGAGCACACTATATAGAGCTTCTTTTTTTCTTCTTTTGCATTAAAAGCAGCACAGTGTTCCAAAACCTACTGGACAGATGTTAATGTTAATCTACTTACACTATAGCTCTTGTGTTGGGAGGTTTGTGTCCATAAAATGAGTACGGACTGGACAATTCACACAGCTCGCATGTGAACACGCCCAAAACAGATCCTTCGTTCAAATCCATTCGCTCGATTAATCAGTCCTTTTAACATTTGCATATCCTTTTTGTATAATAATGCGTATATTTAGTTATATTAAACCACCCTAACTATTTGTTTTGAATAGTTGCTCGTGTTCTTGTGTGTGTTGCCATGCAGCAGCGCCACTACAATTCCGGTACTTCCTGTTTGTATTGCCGTTGCAACTCACAAGACTCACTGAAAGATGGCGCTGTCGATGCAGAGAAAAAACTAACCATTTTCTCGTTAAAGGTGCACTCCGTAATTTTTTCCTCGTTAAAAAGTTTTACTCCTAAAGAAATTAATTGAAATTTAAAACATATTTATAAAATCATGACCACTCACATGAGATGAAGACTCCAGTCGTATCAGTAACCTTTATAAAAGCTGTTTTATTCAACATTGAGAGGGGTCCCCTCATGGGGGCTGCCATGTTAAAATGACATGATCAGCTGAATACTACTCGCTTAATCTCAGCATGACCTGATATTGGACAGTTTCACTCATGGATTAAATTAATCAATGAACAGTGATTCTCTGCAATGGCATCTTTAACTGAAAACTATTGCGTTTGAATGATGCTGCATCTACACCGCAAGTTGTCAGTGAAAGTCCAAAACAATATAAACAAAAGCTTACTGAGTACACCTTTAAATGCCTTTTATCAACTTTAGATTTAATAAAAAAAATTTAAAAAATAACTCCATTTTATTTATCAGTCCATTCACACTCAAAGATCTCAATTAAAAATAAAATATTTAATAACATTGCAATAACCACAAACTATAACAACATTTTCTGACGTTTAAGTGCCTTGTGGATTGTGTCGGCAAGTTGATTTTGCACTCAATTCTAAGAGTTAATTTTTCCTGACATTACTGCAAAACTTCACATTCAAAAAACACAATAATTTACAAATCAAGTACTGAGAAAGAACAGTTTCTAAAAAGTGATCTGATGTTCAGCATGTGGTCAAATCTGAAAGTGTCCTTTGGGACCTGCACTACATGTAAATCTTATACAAAATATCACATTAGTCTCCTAAATGTAAGTTCAATGTTTCAAAATACATAAACAGTCCTTGATTGTGCTATAAAATTACAGTTGGAGTGCTATACAGTGTACAATAATACAAAAGATTGTACAAATGACGTTTAATATACAGGTGTTTCAAGTGAGGTAAAAAGCAGTCTGATTTCTATGGCTCTGTATATATATATATATATATATCTCACTTTCTAACATTAAAACATTATAATCACAGCTTTCAGTACAGAGTCACCGGTACAACAATAGCATGTTATTCCAGGTAGCTCTTGGCAGTTTATTTGGCAGAAGTTTATGGAGAGCGGCTTTTTGCGGGGGCAGCCCAAAAGTTATGAGCAGACAACATCGGTTGCACTTTCCTAGAAGATTTTGGACAGTGTCCTTACAATGGCCAGTGTCATGACCCAGTGGGTTTGCCCTATCACACCCCAGCAGTGCATGATTCAAAGCATCTGTGCACCCCATCTGTCTTCCTATAACTAATCCCTCTACTCAAAGACTTCCTTAATCTCCTGTCCCAAAGATAGAGGGGTCTCTCATGTATTAGCACTTCCTAAAAACATCTATGGAGTCATCATCACCCTAGTTAAGGGGAGAGATTGTGTGCTCAGTACATATCTCTGTAGATCTCCTGCAGAAGTGGATGGAGTGAAGCATCATTTGTCTTCTTGATCTCCTGGACAAGCTCTGCATGCTCTGTCACAAGCTGTCGCAGGTCAGCCAGTTTCTGTAGCAGCTTGGGAAAGAGTAAAGTGTTGTCAGGATGGTTGGCCAACAGGTGGAGCCGTAGAGCGTGAATTATGGTCTCCTGGATGCACTCGATATGGGACACATTGCTCAGTCCTGGACGATCTGTGATCAAAAAGAGAGAAATGATGTAAGTAAGAAATATTTAGCTGCATTATTATGTCTAAAAAAATTTGGTATGTATTTTTAAGGGAGCACTTTGCTAATGGCATTTCTCCTTTGCAGATAGGTTAAAGGAAAAATAGACTGAGTGCAATTCTCCAGGAAGCTGTGGTTTGTGGAACTGTCTGAGTTTTAGGTCTCGGCTGCACAGCCGCAGTTCCGAGGGCTGCTGCTGGAACCATCAGGGAAGGAAACTGTGGTTATTTTTGCTAGCCCTCAAGAGGAAAAATCCCAAATTCACTCTGACCATTTTTATGTAATGTCTTTTAAAAGCTGCTGGCAGTGGGACTCCAAAGGTGGCACAAAAAGAATCTGAAACACAACTAACCTACTTACACTTTAGCAAGGAGATATTTATATGACACGATGTTCACGAAGCACTGAGCAAGGGGAATTTTCAAAAGGCGGTACTGACTGTTGAAATGTTATTCAAAAATTAAAATTAAAATTCTGTCAGCATTTACTCACACTCATGTCATTCCAAAAACTCGTTTGAATTTATTTTTTCAGGGGAACTCAAAAGGAGATGTTTAATAGAATGTTCCAAGTACTCTTTTCCAAACAATGACAGTGACTGGGGACGGATGCGTTCATGCTCCAAAAGTGACAAATAAGCATCATAAAAGTAGCCCATATGACTTGAGGCTTTATTCCAAGACACCTGAAGCCATTCAAGCTTTGTGTGAGAAACAGACCAAAATGTAAGTCCTTATTCACTGAACTTCTTTCCCTCCGTAGCATCTCTCAAATCTCATTAGCGTCCACATAGAGTATATATATAAAAAAAGGTGTGTTAAGGTGCGTTGCTTGAGGTTTGACATCAATGATGCCAAATGACACTGCTACTTGTGTGCCTTTTCGCAATGTGCCAATTTTAAAAACAATTACAGTATGATTCAGACTGATTTGCTAATGTATCATTTAGACCAATTTGTGAACCTTTTCAACTAATTCATTGACAAGAACTGACTCAAAAGAACAATTCACTGACGAATCAGACATCTTTAAGGCTTTCAAGTAAGTTTGTAACAATCTCTAAAAAAGACCAATATTTAGCCTAGAAAATATGTGTTCACTATAGTAATTTCCAGTCCATGACTTTTTATATTTGATTAATTTCCATGACAATTTAAAAATTCCCTGATATTTCAGTGTTTTCCATGACTGGGGGAACCCTGCAGTTTGAGAATTCTGAGAATCTCAAAAGAGATTTGAAAGCGACTGCAGAGGAGAAGGTTTTCATAAAATAATTACTGAAATTTCAGTCTAATCCTCACAAAAATGTATTGTGTGTCTTGAAAATACTAAAATTGTAGTGCATAAGTTAAAAATGCATAATTTTTGTAGCTCAGCATCCATCTCTATTTTCTGTCACTGCATGGAAAAGAGCAAATGGGATATTTTACTAAACTTTTGTTGTTTTCCATGTACAACAAGAGGGTGAGTAAACGATGACAGAATTTTCATTTTTGGTGAACTATCCAAAGAACTAGCGTTTCATTTTAACATTTACATTGCCTCTAATTCTCTAAACTATGTAAATTCTCATTTCTCTCCCTGTGTCTCACCTCCACAGCAGATAATGGCCGCCACAAACAGTGCCAGGTCGCTGTCGTCGAGTTCTAGAGCATTGAACCTCATAGCGAACTGAAATTTTGGCTCCATCATGTCACTGAAGGGCTTGCGCAGGCTTTTCAGAAACTCGCGAGTGATAAAGCCTGCACCACGAGCCACCAGCAGTCCATCTTTATTCATACAGGAGGCCAGCAGGGCAAACAGCGCCTCATACACACCATACTTCAGCAGAGTCACCTGGTCGTTAAGATCTAGGGCAGCAAAGCCAGGTACAGCTTTGGCAAACTCTGTGAGTTCTGTGACCGTCTCCACTGAAGCATACTGACAGCAAAGAAAGAGCCGGGCCTCGACTTCTCTCTCCTGTAGAGCAGAGGCATCACCGGCTGCCATGTTCCCCAGAAGTTGGGTGACCAAAGTCTGCTCAGCGTGCTGCAGAGTGTCTAGGTCATGGATGACGAAGGGCTAAAATGTAGGACAGAGGGAACCGAGTCAGAGAACAGGAGCGCATTGAGTACTCTCTTTTTACTTTATTAGCTATTGACACACTTTCACACAAATGCTGGGTTTCCATCCACATATTTTATGTAAATTTGGGGAATGCTGGATGGAAACACCAAGATGCAAATTAAATCTCCAAAATGCGCATGAAAACATATATGCTCACTAGGGATACTGAGAATACCATAAATTTCATTGCACAGCATCTCAAATGTTGCTCTAGTTATTCTGAAATGCCAGAGTTAAAGTCTGTCTTCAAAATGTTTGGCTACTAGTACCTTCCAAAATGCTTTCACTCCCAGACATAAATCTTCTGCCAATTAACACTCGCAAACATTAAGTTCTTTTGAGCCAGGGTGAGAAATTAGGGGCCCTTGGGGCAAAAATACTGCCAAAATATTCCTTTAAGTTAGTAGTGTCGCTTCTTTTAGTTCACTATCCCCCAACACTGCTCCCACTCACCGGAGAGCAAGTCTTGCCTGTGAGAAAGACACGTGCTTTGGCTTTGTTCATGTGGAAGTGTTTGAGGTAGGCGTCATGGATCAGCCTGGCTAGAGTCTTAGTGTCGGGCTGCTGGGACTCGCGCTCTTCTTTCTCCCCAATCTCCTGCTCTGCTCTCAGCCTGTGCTTCTCAGACTGAGGCATTCGCCCGAATCGAATGGCTGTGAGGCACACACACAAGTACATACAGTATCACTGAGAGCAAGGACACAATTCATGTACACTGTAACAGAAAATGTACTGTACAGAAATACAACAGATACTGCAGATACAAATGTGTTCATCAGCATATTCACACAAAAACCATGAGAATTACAACTTTTGGTCATCACGCTGCCACACCATCACCACCAGGACAAAGGGCAGGCAATGGTGTGGTATGATGTAAATCTGTGAGGGAACTGCGTTGGGTTATGCTAACATCTACACAACACATGACATAGGCTCACACTACCACAGAAAATTACACTTGGTCCAGTCAAAGTCCTGCGAGAACAGGACAGTATATCTCCATGTCATCAAGTTCTTAAAATCCCTATTCCAATCCATGATACCCCAGCTTTGGCACACTAAATCATCAGATTTCTAAAGTTACGATAGATAGCAAAACTAAGAGGGTCTAGCAACTTGTTGTTCCATATTTTGATTCTAAGTTTACTGACCTTGATAGCACCGATTACGCAATGTTATTGTTCTAAAACATAACCTAATCTTGATAACCAATAAAATAATTAAGGATACTTTGAATCATCAAACCATAAATCTAGTTTGTATAAAATATCCGTGGTGAAGTATTGCTTGAAGAGTCTTACCATTGTGGGACATGCCCACCGCAAGGCACTTGTGGAAACGGCAGTATTGACACTTGTTTCGGTTCTTCTTCTGGATCTTACAGTTGCGTTCACACTTGTCATATTCCAATTTGAGTCGAATGGTTCTCCTGAAGAACCCCTGTGGAATATTCAAATACAGAGGTTGTTAAACCAATGCATGCTGAGAAAATATAACTGCATTTTTACAGCTTTTTTGTGTGGTCGCCAGTTATGCTATGCAGTGGCTAAGGTGTTTTTAAATGGTTGCTATGCGGTTTATAGGGTATTTTGGGTGGTTGTTAGGTAGTTTCTAGGTAGTCCCAAGTTTCTATCAAACCATAAGTCTAACTGCTTTGAAATGTTATCTTGAGACTTACATTTTCACTTTGTAACATAAAGCCTAACCGATTCATGTAAACATGAAAATAAGGACTTTAGCCCCTAATAGCCCAATCCAGAGCGGAACCTCAAAACACACTGTAGTAAAGAGGCCTTGATAAACCTCTGGGCTAATTGCATGTGTGATAAGACCATTGATTCAGATACAAAACTTGGTGCAATACTTACTTATAAACAGGTGGGGCTGTGTGGTGGGAGTTGGACAATAATATATTTTTCCCAAGAACGCTGCATATCTGCCAGCAAATACAGTGGCACAGCCAAGCTGAGCTTGATGTAGCATGCACACACGTAAATTGCATGCCAACTCTGTTAATAAACAAGTGTTTATATGGCATTGTACTGATATGTGCAGGGTGCAGAACCATGACAAATTTGCAAACCATACAGTAGTTTCAGATATAATGGTTTGTATTTTTGAAACCTACTCTGTAATTAGGAGTGATTTTTTTGAGGGACGGTCTCCAGATGTTTCAGAATCTTAAATGCAAAGAGCTCCATGCACAACCTAATGCTAAATGTTTTGTCAATAATCTATAATTGTGTAATTTTCAGATTAGGCCATAAAGTACTTAAGTAACCAGGCTGCAGGAGTACCGGAATATCACCATTTACACTTCAAATGAAAAAGCAAGAATGACAATAAAGATACAGTGTTGGGTTGTCACAATACCAAAATTTCAGTAATCAACACCAATACCAGTAAAATTTAACAGCAAAAAAAAAACAAAACAAAAAAAAAAAAATGCTACTGAACAAACTCTTTCATTTAAAAAGTACGATATTATATATAATAAAATAAAACAGTGTTCAAATATTTCTCAATTAAGTAAACATTGTTTCAAGTTTAAGTCAAAGAAACAAATTGAGAGCAGTGAGTGGTTTTCACTTTTCTTCTCAATATTGAAATCTGAATAATATTAACAACTTAACTAACTTAATTTTTTGTCCTTTTGACCATAATGGCCATTATTGACCATTCACGCTCACAGCTGCATCAAGGAGCCTGTCATGTCAGTCAGACAGTGCAGGTACTAAATTGAGCCTGTTGACTCAATAATAATTTTGACATCCCTAATACAGTGTATGATGTAGAATCTGTGCTTTGAGTGTCTGTTACAGTAAGAGCTAGTAAAGTAAAGAAAAAAAGACCACACGTCCTAATTGGAATAAACTATGCACTGTCTAGAACACTCTGGATGGGTCTTGCTGCCTCTGTCATTGCAGCCTGGTATGTGTGGTAAGGGTCACAGTTACAGCACAGACAGCTTGCATGTTTCCATATAAATTATTCAACATGGACAAGCACAACACGTGCCAGATAATGGAAATAGGTATCAAATAAGAACTAAGTAATATGACACACTGTCACAGAGTGATCACTGTGCTAAAAACAGAACTGATGACGCACCTCTACACACCGAACATACCAGATGATAAAACTGGACTGAAGCAACAGCTTATCACACAGTCCTGAAAATACCGACCAAGGACACACCTTCCATGCGACCAATCGATATTTCCTACTGCTGTAATTCCTACTGCTTCCACATTTATCTCAAAAGAAAACAAACACAAAAAGCACATTTCAAATGACATTTTAAAATTTAGGGCTATAATAAACTACTAAAATAATTCTAGTAGCTAAACTGGTAGACAGTGGCATAAAATTTGATAAAATCTACCTTGAATGCACTATTGCTTTAGATTAACACGCCTGCCGAAAACATAATTTTAATATATTAAAAATGTTTAAATGTTGATTCTAAATACAAATATAAATTTAAAACCAGTTGTGCTACCCTGCATGTTGCGACAGAAAAAACAAACCAAGCGATCAACAAAATGTCTTGTCGCGATCAAGCTGGTTAAGACAAAGACTTTTTTGCTTGTTCTTGTTACCTTATCGCATTAAACCTGGTTAGGGCATGGAGTAAATCTTAAACTATAATAAACTATCATAAAAATTGGTTAAAGCAGAAGCACATAAAGCTTGAACCAGTTACCTGAACCGAAAAATAAACATATTCAGTTTACTGCGGTCCTGACAGTGTCTGTTTATTTGACTTCTCAGACATACTATAGCATACAGAATTTGTTTCTAAATTGCATTTAATTAGAAATTAATGTTGAAAATAATTGAACTAAAACTACCATGATTACTCAAGACAAAATGTATATTTTAAAAGTCTCACCTAAGTGCAGCGTGTAGGAGTGGTAAACCAAACGAGCAATAAACCTATAGATGTAATCTACCTGTTTTAATTGCACCCTCAGGGGTGCCAATAGTCAAAGTCTGTTTCTACTACAGAAAAAACACATGGCACATGACAATAACTGGCCTGGTAGTAGTTAGATTTATAGTTAGGAGAATGGCTATGACCCAGGCTCAAGTTGGGTGTGTTGTGCATACACACACTTGATGTGCGCTAAGTTTGAAAGTCCTGCTGTCAAATCTGACACACACAATGCATGATGCAACAGCCTGTGTATATGCATCCGCTAACATGCATGAGGGGGAAAAGATGCCTCAAGGGAGCTTTTAGTCTTTTCGCAAAAGCGAGCAACCTAATGAAAACCACTTTATCTTTACTTTATCTTCAGCTTTACATTCACATCACTGTCTACACTAAAGCCAAGCAGGGAAAAGGTGAGGGCAGATTACTTTTGACTTGTGGAACCCAACAAAGAATTTTCCACAGTGTGTGTTAGCGTGTATGTGCTTACTTTGCAGCCTTCGCAGGCATGCACTCCGTAGTGGAAACCCGAGGCACGGTCGGCACAGACGCGGCACTCCAGGGTAAGTGAACTAGAGGAGTTCCCATCCTGACCAGTGCTGGCTGCAAACACTCCTGAGGATGGACTAGAAGCTGGCGTTAAGACATCTGCAGGACAAACATACATGTGCACTGTCAGTAAACCATGTTTTAATTAAATAAATCCCAAATGGTTTTGACGTTCCATGATGAATGGATGGTTACAATGGATGAATGAGCTCACATAAGCCACAATGCACTCAAATTAAAGAGTTAATTAATGCAATTTGAAGGTTAAGTGTTCATTAGGATTTGGGTAGTTAGCAGCCTTACCGTTACAGAACCTTGTTAGTGAGTGATTTGGCAGCTCTCAAGCACTCAAATCACAACGACGATTATATGTTGATACTTTGCAGTATTGAATGAAATGTACATTTATTTATAATTAATCTTTGTATTTATTATTCCACTGTCGCAATGCATTCAGGGATTGCCTTATCCGCCGTGGATACGTGTGATTGTGCCTTAGAGTCTGCCTAAAACATGGTATATTAGGAGGCAGCATAATTAAGTTGCCTTTTTTTGGAATAGCCTTTGTGTTGGGAGCATGCCTATGATGCCTTAGAATGCTGCCTACACATCATTTGGAATAGAGATTGTGTGGCTTCGCATACTGTAATATACCTAGGCCAGTGGAGCTGTCTAACACTGTGTTGTAGCTCTGGTACTCCAGTATGTGTAGAGAACTGAAGGTATCATCATGAAGAGACTGAGAGATGTCCTCTAGCTCCTCCAGATCACCATTGAGGTCTCCACAAAGAGACCTGTCCAGCATCGGATCACCCAGCAGGGACGAGGGACTGTACAGACTCGGCATGTCTACCATGGTGCTGGACCACGGCAAGCTGTGAATCAATCATCAATCTGTAAAAGAAAAAATAAAGAAAAAGTAATGTTAGTGGCTCCAAAACAGTCCCAGATGACACTAAGATTAGGTTTAATTAGGGTTAGATTAGAATATACATATATCGGCCAGGCCAATTAAGGACAATTGATATTTGGTCATTTTGAGATCATCTGCATTGGCTGGTAACTGTGCCTACATTAGTTGATTAACAAACTTGGTCATTCCAGTGGTTTACTTACACAGTAATTCACTGGATATTAAATTACATCACCTTCAAATTCAGCAATTTCGGATACATCTTATTTGCCACCATTAAATAAAATCCTGAAGTTATGTGTTCTGGGGTGTTGTCACAGAGACACGTATGAACATACCTGTTCAATTTGTTCTTCTTTTTTAAAAAAAATTTTATCCCCTTTTCTCCCCAATTTTGGAATGCTCAGTTCCCACTACTTACTAGGTCCTTGTTGTGGCACGGTTACTCACTTCAATCTGGGTGGCCTCCGCTTCTGAGACAGTCAATCCATGCATCTTATCACATGACTCGCTGTGCATGACACCGCAGAGACTCACAGCATGTGGAGCCTCATGCTACTCTCCGCGATCCACGCACAACATACCACGTGCCCCATTGAGAGCGAGAACCACTTAATCGTGACCACAAGTAGGATGTGACTACCCTCCCTAGCAACCGGGCCAATTTGGTTGCTTAGGAGACCTGGCTGGAGTCACTCAGCACACCCTGGATTCGGGTGGTAGTCAGCGTCAGTACTCGCTGAGCTACCCAGGCCCCTGTTCAATATGTTATTCAAACATAAGTGAACTGTTTAAAAAAAAGGCTTTGGCCTGTTACAGGTTTCATCATGGCAACATGGTCTCCTGCCACGTGAACTCTGGAGTGAGTTGCTATCAACTTATCTCCTAGACTGGCCAAAGATCAAGTGCTCCATCGATTGGGATGATTAAAAGAGTGGGTCTAGGTCAAAAGAAGACATTATGGGCTATAAGGATATAAATATAGCTCAATGCAAGAAAATATATTTTACTTTTTCTGAAATGAATGTGAGTGGCCCCAAAGTCAGTCCACTCTTGGGAATGATCCCAGGAAGCTATTTTCTATGGATACAAGTGGCATGAAAGTACGGCTTGAATGGGGAAAGACTGAAATCTCCAAAAGATTACAATCAAATAACGTATTTCGAAACAGAAGTAAAATCTGATAACAATGGTATTGTGCTTCTTTAGCTCAGATCATCTAAAAAACGCTATTTGTCATGCTGGTTCAGCTAATGTATGCACATTCTCGAGTTGACTGACAGTGTAAGGCGGGACTTCCTTTTCTTCATTCGCCATACTGGGTATGCCAATTCCTCACATACATCTCGGGCTAAATTGTCTCCGGTGGCGGCGCTTACCCATGCAAAACTCGTGTCCACAATTCTAGGGTGTTGTGGTTGTTTTTGAGTGGTTTTAAGTGCATTGGTATGCATATGGGTGTTGCTTACTGGTTGCTAGGGGTATTCTGGGTGTTTAACTGCATGCACAGGTCACCCAAGTCAATGTAATATTTTGGTCTTTTTTAACCCTATTTGTCATCCGCCAGATGTAAATCATTAGTCTTATCGCTTAGAAAAGTAATAGCACTACTCAACTCAACAAGTCACAAGATTCAAGGTATCATTTATTTCTGTAGTACAAACTGTGCAGAATGAGATACATACTAAAGTTTAATACTTAGGGTTAGGGGTTTGTTCAAATTCCTGAGTATGAGCAACAGTAATTGTTATAATAATAGCTAACGTTGCTGAGCACCACTTATTACAAAAAGTCCTTTACCCAAAAAAGGTCAAATCAAACTACAGGCTACTCTTCATTTATATTTGGTGTCTAATATTTTAGACACCTCTGCTGTAACTTGCAGGGAATTAAAACACATGTTGATTATGGTCTACGGGAGGCATACTTACAACACACACTTACTCATATTCCTGAATGACAAACACAACACTTCTAAAAACTGAGGCTGAGGAGGAAGTGAAGGTAAGCAAACCAGTAACTTTACTCTCTAAAAGATTTTAACTAATTTTCTAGATTTTATCATTCACTCGACCACATTGTGGCCAGACGTTTCTACCAGGAGCATTGCTGAGCAGAAGATAAACATCCCCTACAATAGAATTAACTACTCTAATGGTTTCAGCCACTCTCAAGGGGTTTCATGGACAACGGTTCAAATGGCATTCCACTCAACCCCCTAATTTTTTACAGCAGTGACAGGCTAACCAGTGCCAGACTCAGCATTCAAGCCCTTTTGCAAGGGATCACTGATTTTTGAAAGTAACAATACACTTTTTACCCACAAGTAACCAACTCTTGTTTCAAAACTCAAAATTTTCTAGACAATTAAAAAAAAAAAAAAAAACTCCCCCCATTCGCAGTACCGCTGAATCACTGACAATCAAACTTTGTGACTCCAACAATAGGTGGATCAGTGCCAAAGTTTAATAGAAGATAAAATGCTGAAAACATTCACACTAAAAGCCACTGATGGTAAACAAGCAAGCTGCTCCTGCCGAATCCTACCATAAATCAGAGCTTGGCAGAGAATCCCGGTTTCCAGCTCTGCCTGCAAGGGGAAACCGTCCAGCTTTCAAAATGTATACCTGATCTCTCCATGCAGTAGATTCGCCCAAAGCAGAATGCCACAAATCTTACCCAGCTGTTCACATCTGTTTGTCTCCAGCTGTTGAGGCTATCTAAACCCTGAGCTGAGGTGATTCTTCACTCAACACACAGCAGTCTTCCTCTCAACAACAGTACGACATGTACAACACTCACACCGATTCTGCCAGTGACAAAACATGCACAGACAAGTGCAGCAACAATCGTTCCTATTCCATACGGTGTCATATTGACTGGATATTACTCAGCAACAGTGGCGAATTCTCAGGGCCAGCAAATCCTTCTCTGCTGGCGTAACATGCCAAACAAATAAATATTTTTCATCCTTTCATTCTCAATCACCTTTTTGCCTATGTATTTTTAATCACTTTCCATTCTTAATTAATCTACAAACAAATAGAGAAAAACAAAAAGTTTATCCAGTCAGAATTTATTCCTTGATGCTTACAAGTGAAGCGTGACAACTGTTTCACAAATCACATGCCCAAAGCCAAGCTTGTTAGCAGAAGCTGTGCGTGAGTCTGAGCTCCACCCCGTCAGGCATTCAGAATTTCCACAACATCCCTCAACAGTGCAAATGAATGGGCAACTAAAGTCAGATTGTCAGATTAATCAGCCAATCAGATTGATTTATTTGTTCTTGGTGGGTGTGATCTTTAGGATATGTCCCAGTCGAGGCCTTCTAGCTGACCTTGAGTGACACAATCATGCTTTAAGTGACGTAATTTGAAAGTGAAGAGCGCGAAATCTTGCTGACGAGTCGGCTGTCATCACTTCCATTATTGCCATTGAGAAAGAGATCCTTATGGATTTAAAAACCTGTGATGTTCTGCATGACGGTGTGATTGCTTAATTTATTAAATAGGAAAGGAGGACTGATTTTCACTTCAAGTAAATTGGTAAGTGCTTTTTGCATTGTTATAGCAACATCAGGAGTTTTTAAAGTGTAAATTAGGCTGCTTGAGCATTCAGTGTCGGATCAAGTTTTGAAAAGTAGTGCTGCGTTCCATTCAACTCGGAAAGTCGGATTTTACAACTTCCTACTAGGAAAAGTGCAATGAATGCATCTTTAAGTCAGAATTACAACTTGTAGGCTCGTGCAGAAATTCTCAACTCCGATTTCGCCGAGATGCAGGGGCATGATGTCACACAAACATGTCGACACTCAGGGAGATATACAAAGTAAGTGATAAACATTACACTTACACTTAATTCATAAACATTAATTAATATCGATAAATGAGTTTGTTTCCACATTACATGATATGAAAGCTTGTTTAACAAACACCTGCAGAAACAGGTGTATAAAACATTATAATCTCTTTTGATAATCGTACACCTGAAGCACAAATGCTAGCGCTGCAGCACTGTTTATCAGTTGGGTTGCTAGGAGACATCTCTAATGAGAGTCAAACCCCTGCTAAGCTAACGGGAGCATTGCAGTTCAGAATATCGGGGAATGGAATGCATTTATGGTCGGAGATATCAAGTAGGAATGTCCCACATCCAACTTGAATGTAACACAGCATAACCTTGTACCCTGACGAAACAAAATTTATTGCAAGCAACATTTAAATCGCAAATATTATTAGATAGATTTTTCCAGGTATTATAGACCTCCTTGTTAGAATCATATGAAGAATTATGATTTTTGAATGTCTGTTCGGGAGACAAAGCAAAACAGTCATGCTGCAGTTCAAATTGGGCTTGCTTGAGCATTAAGTGTCGTTTCAAGTTCTGGCTTTCGTGCGTGGACGTGTTTTTAAAATGTCAATTGGTATTATTAGTCAGCTGCGACATAATGTATGATGCCCAAAGGAATAAGGTGTCTTATTCATTGTGAAACTGTGTTTTCTTAATGGCATGAATCACACTGAAGGCCTAGACTTTTAATGCACGGCCCGCCACTGCTCAGCAAGAAGCCATCGGGTGATGCATTATAAATAAGTTTCTTTATGTTCCTGTAGCTCAACTAGAAGAGAATTGCACTAGCAATGGCAATGTAATGGGTTCGATTCCAAGGAAACAGACATAATGTTAAAATGTATACAGTATATTGAATGCACTGTAAACAGTTGTTCACACCAAACACATGTCTGCTCTGTTTTGCAATTGTTTTTCTGTGAACATATACTAAATGGACGTATTTGACCGTAGCACAGAGTCTCGCTGCTTTTTTAAACGTCTCTCGCAGGAGCATTGCGTTTCAGATTTTTCTTTTTTCTTTTTATCTTGTCGGGATTAAGAGAGTGTCCTGATGCTCAAGATCAAAAGCTAAAGTATTAATTAAGAAATCCAATATAAAGTTCAAGAATTGGTTATAACTTAAATATTTCTCTGTGTGTTTATCAGACATATTTCATAAACAAACATTAAACTGCTAATAATATCATGAATGCACCTCAATACCGTAATACCGTGATAATTTTTGTGATGGTTATCATACCGTGAAAATGTCATACCGTTACATCCCTAATATGAACATTATTCATTTTTTACATTTGACATAATACTATTTTAGAAATGTTACTCAAGTAACGTACTTCATTGTAATCAATTTAAAGTAACTGTAATCCAATACTAGAATTTAAAATGTACAATTTAAAATGTTACGTGTTACACTACTTTTTGAAAATTAAGTAGATAGTAACTAATTACTTTGTAATCAGATTCCACCCAACACTGGTTGTGAGAGACAGAGAGAGCGATAAGCTGAAGCTACTAAATTTATTCAGTGTCAACACTCACTCATGACTTCAGTCTTATGACACCACACGGAGGCCAAATGAAGTGCAGAAGTGAAGCCAGTTTCCCATGTAATGGAAATATGCCCATGGAGACCAGCTGAGCCATTAACCAGCAAAACTCCACACATGCTTGCAGCTATAATCTATTCTGTCCACTTTGCATACACAGATATCTCAACGGATACATGGACACCCCTCCCTTTACAACAGATGTTATATACATTGTTCTAGTGCATATTACAACACGAGAACCAACATAGTACAGCAACCTATGAATGCACAAGAGGAATCTGCTAGAAGTCCTCTTAAACAAATAGAACTTGTATAATGTTTAACAAGATTGAATATGTTCAGGACAACCATAAGAATCCATGCTTCTCATTCTGGCAAGACATGGATGCGCACACAAAGAGACACATGACCCCACACATCCTACGTGCTTAAGAGGCAGCCAGTTGTGGAGGGTCACAGCTGATGGACTGGGAAACCAATACAGGCTGATTTTTACCCCCTCCTCCCTTGTTGTTCTTTACTGGCTGTATAAACTGACCGTGCAGGAACAATACAGCAGTCCCATGGGGTATTTCAGAACAGGAGCACAGGAAGGCAATGCATGTCAGTGTACTTTACCTTGTCCAATAAACTTCAGTGTTCCAGTACATGGTAATGTATTTTACAGAAGATCGTCTCCAAGCTGAAAGATCCCAGACAAGCGATATTGATCATGTGTTCCCCATCATTAATTTCACAGTGTCCTTACTAAACAGAACCAGCCTTGAACTCACTGCAGCAATGAATAAAACACCAAACGTAAAGCATACAGTTCAGAATGAGACCACATTTCAGATTTCCACTACCTCTGCCAGAGCAGAAGCTTGACACCCCAATAGAGACAACAGATGCTGAAGCGTAAAGATTAATGTGACCATATGTGAGTTGTTTTTGACATATTGATTCCCAGCATGATAGAGCTTGTTTTCCTATCTTTTTCTCAACTCTAAATTTACCTTATGGAAAAATAAAGACAAGTCAGTTTGCTCAATGGTGGTCATGTTTCAAAAGCTAGTTTCATAAAGTAGTGATAAAGTTCTCAAAAGTGTGCAAAAGAGAACTACTTCACCTTTCTCAATGGGCCATGAGCGCACTAGAGGCCTTCACTCACTTAAAGCACACAACACAATGGCAAATCATGTTCAAACCATCTCCCAAGCAAACAGCAGCAAAGCAGAATGAAATCAGTGCTTACCAGATCACGATTCACAGTTTTGCTCTGCCAGCTGCCAATAAATACATGCATCCCGTCCAGGGCCAAAGTCCAAATCCACACACACACGCCCTGCATGCCTGCTTCTCTCTGCTGAGGAGTTTTTCTGGCATTAAACCAACAAATGGATGCCGAAGTGAAGAGAACACATCAGATAAGAGAGCCTTAATCTCGAGATGGATGCAATTTTAAACAAGACACCTGGGATTTCAACAATAGAGAAGGAATGTCCTTGTACCACACGCCCAGGAAACATCCTCTCTGTGTATTACATTTAGCCAATACAGAGAAAACTTGAAGCTTGATCACATCCATATTCTGAGTTTTCTGTAATGCACTGGGGCAGAGTATGAAATGCAAACATGGAGCTTGGAAACAGGTGCCTCTCTTTCCACTCTTGTTCTTGTTTCCTTTTAACACTGAGATATAGTCATGGCCAAACATGTGCTGTGCTAAATAAAATGCATGAAATATAATAATTTCTAATGAATATGAAATAATGGATAATATACTGTGTAATGATCAAAGGTGTTTGACAAAGACTAGGGTGAGAGAACCTTGCTAAATTCACTTTAAAATTGTGCAAAAGCATATAAATTACTTTATTTTAAGAGAACAAATGTAAAAGTCTTGCCTAAAAGGGTATGGCACATTTCTAAGATACAACAAAAAACTTTTGTCAGACCAAAGGATGATGTGACTTATGTGTAGTTTCAAACAGAAGAAACTGAGAATACGATACAATACTTTTATGAATTGATTTGATAAAGCTCAAGCCTGGTATCGAAAGAGCCTCTCAGAGTCCCAAAACACTGACGTCAAACACTTGGAAAATGACACAAAGGTACATGTGACTATTTTAGCAAGTTATATAACAGAACACAATGGACAAGTACATAAGGCACTGCAGTTACAGTTATGTGGGCTACAAAAAGCTGTGCCAAAACCACTTTGTCAGCTTCATAGCCCTCTATCACATCCAGAGAAGGACTACGTACTGGAACTATTAAATGAAAAATATTCAGTTCAGGAGATAATTTTTTAAAAAAAGCTTTAAGGAAACATTTTGGAAGGGAAAGTATAAGATCATTCTCTATTCATTTTCAAAAAGGAATTTAGAACTCAGATATGGCATACAATGCAATTCTATCCATTATATTGTTCAAGAATGGAATACTAAACAATAGGATAGGACAAGTGCAACTGTAACACTATTATAATTACACTTTAAAATAAGATTTGATTTGTTAACACGAGTAAATGCAATAGGTATCATAAACAAAGAATAAAACATTTTTTTACAGCATTTATTAATCTTGGTACTTGGTATTTTATCATACCAAATATTATTGTTCATTGTTCATGTTAGTTTATAATGCAACTATAACTAATAAAAACAAAACTTTTAAAGGGATAGTTCACCCAAAAATTAAAATTATCTCATCATTTACTCACCCTCATGCCATACCATTTGTGAATGACTTTCTTTCCTCTGCAGAACACAAATGAAGGTTTTTAGAAGAATATTTCAGCTCTGTAGGTCCATACAATGCAAGTGAATGGTGATCAGACCTTTAAAGCTCCAAAAATCACATAAAGGCAGCATGAAAGTAATCTATACGACTCCAGTGGTTAAATCCATGACTTCAGAAGTGATTTGATAGATGTAGGTGAGAAACAGGTCAATTTTTCAATCCTTTTTTACTATAAATTCTCCTCCCTGCCCAGTAGGTGGCGATATATATGACGAAAAATACGAATTGCCAAAAACAAAACAAGAAGAATGTGCAATTAAAAGTGAAAGTGGAGACTGAAAGTAAATAAAACTTAAATATTGATCGGTTTCTCACCCACACCTATCATATCACTTCTGAAGACATGGATTAAACCACTGGAGTCGTGTGGATTACTTTTATGCTGCCTTTATGTGCTTTTTGGAGCTTCAAAGTTCTGGCCACCATTCACTTGCATTGTATGGACCTACAGAGCTGAAATATTCTTCAAAAAATCTTAATATGTGTTCAGCAGAAGAAAGTAATTCACATCAAGGATGGCATGAGAGTGAGTAAAAGATGAGAGAATTTTAATTTTAGGGTGAACTATCCATTTAATGTTTATGTATTAGTAAATAGTATATAATATTACACCATTAGTATATAATGTATTAGTATAATGCTAATGTATTTGCATATGTTGAAAATCACATTAACCAAAATGATTAAGTGCTGTTAAAGCATTGTTAATTTCTAGTTCATTTTAACTACTTCGTTAACTAATAAAAGCTAATGTATAAAACTCGCCTAAAAAAACACCTGCAGGTTACCTGTGCTTCATTACACCTGACAGATGATTATGTCTCTTCTTTCAGCAATAATAAAACAAACAGTGATAGAATGAGATCATCTTTATGCACTAGAATAACAACTATTACCTGCCAAATAAGGAAAATAACCATAGAATGAACGAAGCAAGCTTAAAAGACTAATATATTTTCATGTAAATGCAACACAGACGTTTCACTTTTGTTACAGCAGCGTGTTCAGCTCTATGCAGTGCTTTTGGGATTTATCACGTCGGGACATGACTGTAGTATTAAGCATTTAAAGCAAGAGATATGAAACTAGCTGTGCGCAACTAAAGAAAATAGCACATACATGTGTTCTTATGAGAATGTTTGCTTTGCTTGAGTTAAAAGCGTACGATTACCGTCATTACGGCCATAAAACTGGATAAAACATGACCATAATGTTGCACAAGCGCATTGTTTACAAGAGCGGAGCGTCTACCTCCCAATCCCAGGCTGCCATGCAGACAGGAATAAAACACACGGGCTTTGACACGGCTGAGACTCGGATCGGTGGCGCGAGAGAGGCTGTTGTACTCCTCAAATGTGCTATTTAAAATTCACCGCATCCGCTGCTGTCAAAACGCTTTGACGCTAGTCGAGCTCGCCCGCTCCTGATGCGACAGCACACACACCTCCTGACACACCTATGGACTCAGCCAATCGTCGCGAAGCCACGCCCACCACCAATTTACGGTCGAGTTGCTGGGCAACAGAATTCATTGCGTGAAGCGATGCTGATGAAATTATTTTAGAAACAAAAAGTTCACATACTCGTCAATGGTTTATTATTTTGCATTTGGCAACAGCTAGTAGTGTAGTACCTGAATAATATCTCGCCCCATTTAAAAGAGGCAGTAAATGTCTGCATTTTAAATTAATAGTGCAATTATTGTCTTAATACATTAAATACTTTTGTTTGAATAATCTAAATGACTGGTGAATGATTCAGCCCCGTTTACAACTAATTGACTCTACTGCGACCTACTGGTGACATTCTGAAATGACCGCATGATTACTGCAGGAAATAAATTCACTAAAAAATGAAATCGTAATTGTAGTAGGTTATAAAATAAATACATTTGATTGGCCTATGTGGCTTAAAATGATTAAATATGTAATATATATATATATATATATATATATATACTGGCAGCCAAAAGTTTAAATGTACAGATTTTGCTCTTATGGAAAGAAATTGGTACTTTTATTCACCAAAGTGGCATTCAACTGATCACAATGTACAGTCAGGACATTAATAACCTGAAAAATTACTATTACAATTTGAAAAAAAATGTTCAGAACTTCTTAAACTACTTCAAATAGTTCTCATCAAAAAATCCTCCACATGCAGCAATGACAGCTTTGCAGATCCTTGGCATTCTAGCTGTCAGTTTGTCCAGATACTCAGCTGACATTTCACCCCACACTTCCTGTAGCACTTGCCATAGATGTGGCTGTCTTGTTGGGCACTTCTCACGCACCTTACAGTCTAGCTGATCCCACAAAAGCTCAATGGGGTTAAGATCCATAACACTTTTTTCCAATTATCTGTTGTCCAATGTTTGTGTTTCTTTGTCCTCTCTAAAATTTTCTGTTTCAAAAGTGGCTTTTTCTTTGCAGTTCTTCCCATAAGGCCTGCACCTGAGTCTTCTCTTTACTGTTGTACATGAAACTGATGTTGAGCGGGTAGAATTCAATGAAGCTGTCAGCTGAGGACATGTGAGGCGTCTATTTCTCAAACTAGAGACTCTGATGTACTTATCCTCTTGTTTAGTTGTACATCTGGCCTTCCACATCTCTTTCTGTCCTTGTTAGAGCCAGTTGTCCTTTGTCTTTGAAGACTGTAGTGTACACCTTTGTATGAAATCTTCATTTTTGGGGCATTTTCAAGCATTGTATAGTCTTCATTCCTCAAAACAATGATTGACTGACGAGTTTCTAGAGAAAGCTGTTTCTTTTTTGCAATTTTTGACCTAATATTGACCTTAAGACAGTCTATTGCATGTGGCAACTCAAAAACAAACATTTGGTTAATGAACCAAAATATCTTTCAGCTGTGTTTGATATAATGGCAAGTGATTTTCTAGTACCAAATTAATAATTTAGCATGATTACTCAAGGATAAGGTGCTAGAGTGATGTCTGCTGGAAATGGGGCCTGTCTAGATTTGACAGTGATTTTAAAAAAAAAATAGTGATGGTGCTGATTTTTACATCAATAATGTCCTGACTATACTTTGAATGCCATTTTGTTGAAATAAAGTAACAATTTCCTTCCGAAACAGCAAAATCTGTACATTATTCCAAACTTTTGGACGCCAGTGTGTGTGTGTGTGTGTGTGTATATATATATATAGGTGTGTGTGTGTGTTATAAAATATATTTTTATTTCTGTAATAACTGGTTATAATTGCTAATGCCACAAAGAGATCAAGTTGTCAGATTCTGGCATGTATTTATTCTTTTATGCACATTCATTCCATTCTTAGATCTTATTTTATTTTATTTATTTACATTTTTATCTATTTATTTATGTTTTATTTATTTTTTTGTATTTTAAATAAAGCACAAGAGGACTTAATTTTAAAGCCATTTTTATTGATATTACATTTTTAATGCATAGTGGTCTATTATAATTCCTTAACTTCTTTAATAGTGTCTTTGTGAAAAAAGGGAAAACTCTTGAGAACTGAAAGGGCCATACCGAATTCACAAGGGAATAATATTAAACCCTTATCCTATATTGTAATGTGCATAAACAAAGAAGTTCACTTCACAATAGTTAATTCAGTGCTTTTTCCAGTAATACTGACATAATCAACATTCATTACACCTGTTTCCAAGGAAATCAAACTTTTGCAAGGTGATCTGGCTGGGCAGTGTGTTAAGCTTCATCACATTCTGTCCTTCTCTCAGGCTGATGAGTGCCAGTCTAGGGCCGCTCGGGTGGATATCTGCCAGCCAGTGCCCATAAATTGTGTAGCAGTGAAAGGCCAGTCTGCCTACAACCCTGTAACTGTTAACACTGGCTAATGGCTGTCTGGGAGCATGACATGTTTTATTTACGGTACAAGCAACTCTGGCAGAAATATGGGAAGCCTAACACTGCATCTTTAATAAAGAGTAAAAGAAAACATCATTGTCCTTATAATCAAGGAACAGGAAATACTCTTCATTCATGCTGATTTGTCACAGGGTATAAAATTATGCACATCAATTTGATCATGACCAATTGTAGAGATTCATTATAGCATCATTTAAATGTGACATGCATGTGGAAGAAATAAAGTGAAAACAGGCACATTTTTAAACTCTGTTTATTCAAGTTCATAGTTTCAGAGACCTGTGCTGTATGTGTGATCAATGCATGTGCATGTATGTGATGAAATCAAGGTGTGTGATGTATGAAATGACAAGCTCAAGATCATAAGTGGAAGATCGGGAGTCACAGAAATCACTCATTGAACAGAGGATGTCGCTGGCGGTGTTTTGCTGCCCTTCAGGGAAGGCAGTAGGTTGTATAGTTATCTCCTGATGGGGCAAAATCACAACCCTGAAACCACACAACCTACTACCTCACCCTGTACGAACATCACTGTTGAATGTCGCACAATACATAACCATCTGAATTCTTACTAACCTGTTAAATATGAACTATTCTTTTTTCTTTTTTTTTTCTTTTTTTTAGAAAACAGAACCTCTAGCAATCTATCGTGTTGACTCAATGTGGATTTTATTAAATAAAATAAAACAATATATTTACAATGATATTAGTTTGACGTTTTTATTCCAGTTGTCATTATTGTTATTAATACTTGCAACTTAGACTAACAGACCTGTATGCACATTTGGTCTGAAAGACAAATGTATTTATATAATTTCAGGACTTTTTTTGTAATTACTGACAGTTTGTTGGGAAACATTTTTATGGTCCAGATGAGATGAGAACGTGTGATTTTTCAGAAGTGAATATTTGACATTTATGTATGCATCAAGAAGAAAAGCATATCTTTAATAAACAACACAATTACGTTAGAGTCAGCGCTGTCCTCCGTGGTCGATACTCTCTTGAGCCAAGCGATGACATTACGGTCACTTTGGGAAAGACAGTAAGTTGTATAGTTATCTGACAGCAAGGGTTAAACCCTCAAACTATACAACCTACTACCTCACCCCAAACGACAGTCTCTCTCTTTCCTCCTCCCGCAACGATGGCTTTTCTTTTCTCACAAAATTCATAATATGAAAATATATGCACAATATCTAACAAATCCCCATGTAAGTGATAATGTGTAATAAGAGCTGAGGTAAGACACTTAAGTGTTTGATCACACAACTCAATATGACATCTGTGATGTCAGTACTGGAAAGCACTATTTCATTCACTATATCATTCAACACTCTTTACTGTGCATCATAAACACCCGCTATCACCTTCAGTGATATCACTATCAAGCTTCAGTCTGGGATCCTTCACAACCATCAAGGTCACCGACATAAGAAGGTAGACAGTCACCTCCTGAGTCTGCCATCTGTGAAAGAGAGAGAGAGAGAGAGAGAGAGAGAGAGAGAGAGGAATACTCAGGCATGAAATTCACATACTTAAGTCACTAAAGTTGTATGGCGTGGAGTGCACTCTACTGCTGACCCTGGTAGAAGACAGAAGACCATGTGAGGATTAGGATGGGGTGTTTAGGAACAAGTGTGTGTGTGTGGTCAGAGCAGAGAGGGTGCAAGCCTGTGGGCAGCAGTGTGGTTTACCATAAGCAAGGGGGAGGCACACAAACACTGCAGATTCACACAGGCCACGAACCTCACAGGGGTGAGTGGTGTCACACACACAAACACACACACACACACACACACACACACACACACACACACACACACACACACACACACACACACACACACATGTTGGTGCAGCTATCATTATGAGGACTCTCAATAGACATAATGATTTTTATACTGTACAAACTATAGATTCTATCCCCTAACCCTAACCCTACCCCTAAACCTAACCCTCACAAAAAACTTTCTGCATTTTTACATTTTCAATAAAACATCATTTAGTATGTTTTTTTAAGCGATTTGAATTATGGGGACACTAGAAATGTCCTCATAAACCACATTTATAGCATAATACCCCTGTAATTACCAGTTTGTTCCTAAAAACTTAAACCTGTCACACACACACACAGGGTTCATTATAAGTTAAGCTCAATCGACAGCATTTGTGGCATAATGTTGATTACCACAAAAAATAACTTTGTAACACTTTACAATAAGGTTTCATGTGTTAACATTAGTTAATGCATTAGGTATCATGAACTAACAATGAACAATATATTTTTACAGCATTTATTAATCTTTGTTAATGTTACTAAACATACAATTGTTCATTGTTATTTCATAATGCATTAACTAATTTTAACATATATAACTTTTGATTTTAAATATGTATTAGTATATGTTGAAATTTACATGAACCAAGATGAATAAATGCTAAATGTTATTCATTTATTAATGAATAAATGTTGTTATCTAATCTTAACAAATGGAACCTTATTGTAAAGTGTTACCAATAACTTCAACTCATCTCTTTCCTTTTCTTTAAAGAAAAACCAAAACCAAATTGAATGGGGCCAATTTTTGGAGGGTTTAAAGGCAGAAAATACAGCTTATAATTTTATAAACGCACTTACATTAATTCTTCTCTTAAAACTTGTGTATTATTTGAGCCGTTAAATTGCTGAAATCATCATTTTTGCAGAGGACTAAATTAACGGATTAACAGGTTTTATGGCGTTACGTTGTCATGGCAACAAAGTTATTAAAATTGGCTATAACTTTCAACAGAAATGGTTAGTAAGCTATTTTATCACACTAAAATCATGTCATCTTGGCCCCATTCACATCAGATTTTGGCCAGATTAGTAGAAATAATTTTTTTGAGGCCACAAATGCTGTAGATTGAATTTAACTTGCATTGAGCCCAGAATATTCCTTTAATAATGTCATTTTTTTCAACCTTCTTGGTTGTGCATATTTACATTTCCTGGTGGCATTGGCTAAAAAAATCAGTTATTACTGAGAGAAAATAGATTTTTATCATGGTTTTCTGTTGTCTCCACAAAAGCTGCTTTGTTAGTATAACCATTCTCTAAAAGAGAGAGAGAGAAAGAGAGACAAAAATACTGTCTGAAAACTAACCCAGAAAACAAGGCACTAACATTTTGCTGGGACATAATGATGAACTTAACTTTTAAGCTTTCTATCTTGTCATTATAATTAATGTATAGTCCATAAAAAGTATTGTATATTGTTGAGTTTTAGAAACTCAATAATCTGTGTTTGTGGACAAAGACTTAAAAGCCTCCTAGAAGCAACAGTTATTGAAGAGTGGCATCAGATATCTATTTATACTTTTCAAAACCTCCAAACCAATTTACACTCATTCAATTACCAACATCTTTAGAACATTATAGAGGCATCAGAAACAACACTGTTGATAAAAGCAACACACGTTTCGTGGTAAAGGGATTTAAACCATAGACCATTAAGCCCATGAATTTCAAGTCATTTTTCACAAACCTTAGAAAGCTGATGGTGTAATCAAAAGCCATTAGGTGGCGCTGTACAGCAGAAACTTGTACCATGTTCTCGAGTAGTAAGAGAGCTGTTCACTAACAATAGTGCCATTATGAGGGAGCTAAACATAGTATTTTTGATTTTTATTTCCTGAATCAATGTTTTACTTGAAGGTATATGGTTCACTTACGCTTTGTTTATATTCCTATTTGCCTAGCGTCAACATTACAGGTAAAAACAAGCCAAGCACAAAGAAACCTATTGCACGATCTTTGACACAAGATATTTCATCTGTTGGATGCTTTAAGAACTGTTAACTGACAGAATTACACTTTGGCTGTTTTATTGCTCCTCAGGCAAAGTGGCTTTTGTGTTTGTATTATATAGGTGTACAAACTAAATCACTGCAAGGAAAAAAAAGACCTCATGTGACTTGCTCAAGAAGGAAGATTGCCCAGACTGATTATGACAGATCATGAATAGAATGGCTGTAATGGACTATGATCATGAACTTTAAACCACAGATTACAAAAGTGATGAGTATCATAATATTATTCTGCTTTGTCTGGGCCCACTATGACTACTTATTTGTATTTATTTTGTTATGCTTATGGAAAAATACTTTTGAAAAAAACCCTAAACTATTCACTCATTCTGCAATAAATGCATTTTTTTTTATTTTTTTTTATGAGTAATTAAGCATATACAAACACACAATCACTATCATACCAACCCATTGCTAAAATTGCAAGCAGCTCTTAGTCTTTAAGGAGAGCTGCCCATGACATCATCTTAGCGTTCAACAATTACTCAGCTCCACCCTACCTTTTGTCACCTGTCAATCATGTCTGGTTCCCATTGTGTCCATGGGAAACAAGTTAGTTGAGAACTGCTATCTCCGAATGACCCCTCAATCCTCCACTCCTTACCCTTTCACTTAACTAAGTGTCGGGAGGAGTTTGTTGGCTAAAGGATCTCGATTGTAACAAAGCACATTAGAACACACCAGTCTTGTTTCAGTTTAAGTTGTTGATTTCTGTCACCAATAACCACCCACAATTAATAAAACAATTGCTACATGATTGCTAAGATTACAGTAATTTAGAAAACATAATTAAATAGAACAAAAAGTATATAGATTCATTTAAAAAATAATATTTTATCTACTGGTTGTTTTTCTAATGCATTTTTTTTTTTCCTTTTTTTTTTTTCTGTATGAATTAGATATGGACACCACACTTACGGAAGGTCTACCAAACAAATCAGATGAGATATTAAATTAATGAATACATCGTAAATTTAAAAACATGAACAACACTCAAATAGGATGCATTTATATTTAATGTTTTGTCCACCTTCAGTTTAAAATAAAATAGAACACTTTATAAGACCTCTTTAAGTATTCTCTTTACACCAAATTAACAGCAATATAACAGCAAGCAAGGATGGACGGACGGAAAGGAATGAATGAATGAATGAATGAATGAATAAAGAAAGAAAGAAAGGCGCTCTATACTAAGGTTGCAGTCATAAATTAGAATGAAATCACTGCATGTTATACCAATTCGTTCTCTAAAACTACTTTTACTTTTGAACCATATAATTACTTGTATACTTTAAATTAAATTTTACAGATCGAAAAACATTTTTTAAAACTGTTCAATAGTATTCAACTGAATTATTTCGCAATTAACGGCAACATTCAAATGAAATAAATGTTTTCGACCTAAGTTGACAGTAATGAAACACTTTTGTTTCTGCAGAACAAACAGTATTAAAACAGATAAAATATTTAAAATACTGGACACACACACTGTTATACAAGGTCCACTAGTTTTTCTGCTGTTAATCTTAGGGCATTGAAAATAAATAATATGAAGTGTTAGACCTCTCAACTTCTGAAGAAACAAATCTATACCTTCTTACAACAAAAGCTTTAGAAACCACAGAATAAAATGTAGCGAACATGTACACACTATTTATTTATTTCTATGACTTTCTCTCTCATTTTGTGCGTTCTTCTCTCAAACATAAAAATTCTAACATGGAATTCAATAATTACACACCCATACTGCATTCTGATCATTAAATAAATGTATATATTTGAACACACACTTCAGTATCCAGTAGTGAACTTAACATGGCTTGAGACAGCTCATGCTAATTTATTTTTAAGCAATACATGAATTCACTGTTTTACACGTTACTGTATTTGCAGAGGAATGAGCTGAAAACTGAAAGTAGCTTTATTTTGAAAAATGAAAATGTGTACTGCGGTTGATAATCAGTTTTGATTGTTCTAAATTACTTTAGGAAGTTGTCATGTTCTGCATAAAATTCCATCCACTTGGAACTTCATCTAAAATCAACTGATTATCAATTCAGTGTTTAGCTGCAAAAAACACACCTCTAAACAGAATGAAGGAGACATCTTTAGTCTAGACTGGTGTGTCTGTGTATGAGTGTGTGAGTACACAAGTATCTTTTGAAAAGGGTGGGGAGGGGGTCTACACCCTTAACTATTACACACACACACACACACACACTGAGGCGTGGGAACTCTATTCATGGCTGAATCAGAGGTCTATTATGGAGCACATGGCAGCAAGTGTGTCTGGGTGTGTGTGTGTGTGTGCGTCTCTATGTGACGGCAAGGGCGGGTGTCTCAGTTATTGCACACATGCTCTCTGCTCTTTGGCATGTCTGGCTTCACCACAGCTTGACTTACATGCATTTCTATTTTGACTAAAAAAATGTAGGAATGGTTCAAAAATTCCCACACAAACACCTTTCAGAAAATCCAGTTCCTTACAATGGCAATTTTTAGGTTGTGTTCAAGATTAAATGTTGTAACTAAATCTGCAGGGTAAGATAAGCAATATTTGCATTAAAAACATATACATTTTCATGCAACCACAAAGACGACTCTTCTGTACAATTAACTAAAAGGGTTAAGTTTATCCTCAAATTGAAATCCCCGTCCCTGCACCGACTCCCCCTCTTCATTCTTTAGATGATGCCACCTGCTCTGTTCTTTATACTATACATCATCTCTGGAACACTCCATTCACAAGCAAAAAAAAGGGGGTGGGGGATGGCACTGCCAACCCAACGTGCAATTTCTGTGCCAACACACTTCATCAGCATTGGCCCTGGTGTTCCCACTCTTGCTACAAACCAGCCTGCTATGAGCCAAAATCATTCTTTTGAAAGAAAAAAACAACTGATTTACTTTATATCTGTAAATCCTAGCAGCAAAACCAGAGACATATTATGTATTGACTATACAAGACCTTACATAAATATAAATATGATATAAATACATTAAAACATTTATCCTCAGTTATTACCTTGCGATCAGCTGTTAAATTCTGAATTTTTTGTCAGTAAACAAGATTTTACATTCAAATTACTAAATTTTTAAAAGGTCCATAAGTGGGCTTTTTGTGAATGTGTGTAAGGCAGAGTGTGTGACAGAGAAAGGGGCACTGTGATGGTAATTTCTTTTCTAGAAAGGCGAGTATAAAAATTCAGTACAAAATCTTAATGAAATGTGTGTTTTAAAAGCCTGGCAAATAATACATAACTCTCACTTTTCAAATCAGCAAAATCTTTATTTTAGATGTGGACTAAAACGTCAACGCGTGTAAAAAAATAAATGGAAATTCAATGAAAATGTTCTTCGCCATATTACAATGAAATATGACCAAAGCTGACCTCTTTAAACATGTCTGAATTAAAAAAAATTACATATTTGAGTCCATTGTTGATGAATTTGAGTGGAGTTTTCATGCTAGGGCATTTACATAGAGACCAGTGAAAATAAGCGGCAAATAAATAATAGTTCTAACACAAGATTCTGTAAAAAACAAAAAATCTACTCTCATACAACATTTATTGAACAAAAGCTTTTAATAATTTTAATGCATAATTGCGCACACTAATCATTGACGTGGCACATACGATGCTACTATCCATTAGCACCTATGTTACAATTCTATAATAATGTAAAGACAACCAAGAGTATTTATCGTAATGGACAGTACGCTAGATAAACGTCGGTACAAAGTGAAAATTCAAAGACCCAAGGCCTTATATGTATTAACAGTGCAAAATCTCCTTCCATTGCTAAGGTCCACTCAATGTTAAAGCAAACCTCGAAGGAATCTCCCAAAAAATGAGAGGATAATTCCTAAAAACCGTTTGGCGATGTCACTTAAGGATCTCACTATTAAAAAGTGTCGGTCCTCTCAGTCTTAGTAGGAGCCACTGAAAACATTAACCCCCAAACTATGCACTAAACAGGCATCATGTCTGTTAGGTGCTAATATGAATTCCCTGTACGTATTCCTAAACACCATTTGCCCAAGGAACCATACTGTTTCTAAAAATAAAAAAAATTCTTCATAAATCCCATCCAAACAAAAAGAACATGTCGCACACACTATATACAAATGAAAACACATATTTCACAGAACCACAAATATGAACAAATACCATGCAAATTAACAACTTACCCAATAAAAGTAGATTGGAAGAAACATTCCAGGCAAGTGCTGAAGGTCTTTTCTACTCACTTCACCAGCCCTGTGTTGAGGAAGAGAGAGAGAAGGAGAAAAAGAGAGAGGCAGAGAGAAGGCAGTGAGCTGTCCACAGCAGGCATAAGGAGATAGGCCAGGGGGCCAAGCCAATCCTCCCACCCCAGCTGCCTGTCCCCAGTACTGGGCTATATGTCTGCACACCGTGTCCTGGTCTGGGACGAGCAGGCCTATGCCACAAAAGCATGAGAGAGGTGCATGTGTCAGCCCGTCTTGCAGTTAACAAGTCTTTGAATGAGGAATGTTAGCAAACAGACAAACAGAATGTCCGCTGCATGTTAATGTCCCAGCCAGTCCGATCGCAGTGTTGGCCCGGGTGTATGAATAATTCAGCAGCCTGAAAACCGAGCCCCCTCCCCTTTTCACCCCCCATGACTGAAATGCCTTCAGTGGACGAAGAGTGCTAGAGGAGAGGAGTGTGTTTGAGAGCGCGAGAAAGATGTACAGAAGTAGTTTAAATCACTCACTCGCTCCACGTTCACGCGCAATTGCACACATGGCCACCACAAACTTGCTCTTTCGTATCATCGTGCAACATATTTCTTTCTTTCGTTCGAGGCATCTCTCACTCATTGCCTTTTTATGTCTTTTGTTTGGAATTGGCACCTGTCCCAGAAAAGGCTCCAACACCACACCGCCCTCCTGCTCTCCTTTCAGAGCGAGGAAAGAGAGAAAGAAGCTCTGTATGTGTGCGTATGAGCAAGAGAGAGAGAGAGGTGGAGCTAAAGTGATAGAACTGTTGGCGCCTCCCTTCTCTGAGACACGCAACAAGCAGGGAGAACACGGCCATTTTCAAAGCTCAGGATCCGTTAACCCCATGATCGATGAGGAATACCAGCGCACCACAGTAAATGCTCCAGTTGAAGGCGACTCGAGGTGACAAAACCAAACAAGAACATGCCGACACAGGTTAGGGATGTGACAAAAAGATGGGTGAAAATACTGGAAAAACTGGAAAGTTGCACAGAAAAAAGAGAGGAGAGAAGCAGCTTTAGTCAATGGCTCGGGCTAGGGGGTTAAAATCCAGAGAGTAGTAGAGATCCCTCCTTCTCTTGGCACAGACTGGGTAAAGGGGAGGAGACTGTACTGTGGAAACAGCGGTAGAAGCTTTTTTCGCTTCTATCTGTGAGAGCGAGTGAGAGAGAGAGAGAGAGAGAGGGGGAGGGAATTAGATAGAGGGGAGAGGGAAAACTGAAGTGGAGGGAAAGGAGTTGATGATGAAACTGAGAGGCAGTGGAGTACGTAGGCAAATCTTTTTTTTTTTTTACTCATCGTATTAGCCAGTGAGCACGACCATGAGGAGGGAGGGCTTTAGAGAGGAGGAAAGCATGACACAGACTCCGGTTCACCCACAAACATGCAATCACACCCGTTACCAACCACCACTTACACTCTGTTGCTGAAATATCTCAATCTTCAAAGCTTTAATCAAGCTTTCATGCAATTAAACAACAAAATAAGTAAATAAAACTACAAAAGAAAGTTCTCACCAGTAAAATCACGCCTTGAGGGACAACCTTTGAGAACGATGGTTTCTGGGAAAATGAAGCTTGCAGAGGTGGGTTGTCTTTCTGCCTGCTTCGTGGAGCGCCTACATCTACAAACATTAGTGGAACCTCCTCCCACTGGCCTGACTAGGATTCAAGAACCGTGTGAGACAGTCTCGGCTCTACTGGAGGTGAAACATCTGTCGCAGTTTGCAGGAAGATTTCATCTGCAGTGACCGCACACACACTCACACGTTCACAGGTTTACACACACACTGCAGCCACGCTATGGCCTACCTGGGTGATTCTCATGTAACCTGTCAAGAAAATTTCCAAGTCATATTTAACCTCAAATCAATACAAAACAAACAAACAAACAAAACATAAATATTACTTTTTGCATAAAAAAATTAAACCTACATTTAGGCTTCATTTAGGATTGTTTAGTACAACAAACATTAAGCCTGAAGACTGTGTGCAAGATGCATTTAAAGGAATGTTCTGGGTTTAATACAAGTTAACCTCAATCGACAGCATTTGTGACATAATGTTGATAACCATAAAAAATGAATTTCAACGTGTTCCTCCTTTTCTTTAACCTTGTGTGACCCTTGTACACACACGTGGATGTTGTGTTTTGGGTCTGCTATCTGCATCGCATAATTTAAATGAATTTAATCTGACTGATCTCAGTTCCGAACACTCTGGGCTGTCATTAAAGGGTTAAACTTTCGACGCACTGAGTCATGTGACAAAACAACATGGCACTGATCCCAGCGGAGTTTGTCTTTGGGAGAAACACCAACAAAACTACATCTGGTAAGAAACCTAGCTATGTTTTTACATTGAAACCTGTTTCAGTCAAAAGATTAGAGTCCGATATGCCATTTTGAAAATTTGAGCGATTTATCGTGAAATGCCACAATGCTAAACACAATGTACACTAATGTGTACTTCAGCACAATTTCCCCTTAGAAATCCAATATTTACTGTGCATTATCACATTGAGAATCAATGTGTGCATACAAAAGATGAAAAATGTAGCTTTCAGATGCTTTATATGGAGTTTATATGGACTGTTCTGAGACCAGTGCAGACAGACAGCACCCTGGAGGTTAGTCATTCATTAAATATGGAGTAAGGGAGCATCAGAATTTGTTATGTATCATTGTATTTTAATATGGTTGGCAGTGACTGGATGATGCTGGACATTACTTTGAATCAGAAATATTTGTGCTAATTTCTGATCGGTAAAAGGCTTCAGCATTGGCTATAACTTGTTTGTTTGACAGTGCAAATACAGAACATTGAGATTGTGATGCCAATGTAGAAAAAACTTTAAACAAAAGTCAAATCAAGCTTACATAATTTGTATTTTAATAGTTTTTTTTTTTTTTATTATTTGTTTTTCCCAATACACATTGTTCCAAAGCAGTTCAAAAACATGAATAACCAACACTCCTGGAAACATAACAAACAATTAGATTTTTTAAAAATCTGACTTTCTATAGCTTGATATTTTTTTACATTTCACAAATTAGTCCCATTGTCCACATATGTGGACATCAATTGTAGGAAAACTATTTGTTCTAGAAAACAATTTTTTTTTTTTTTTTTTTTTTGCATGTTTATTTGGTGCTACTAGTTACAAATCAAAAAGGGAAATGGAAAATGCACACAGCAGTCAAGCTCTGGGGCTCAGGAGGTTAACACCATAAACCCTAAAAAGACTGTAAAAACTTTGATTTAAACAACTTTACAGCTCAAAAAATACACAAGTTTTAAGAGAAGAATTAATGTAAATGCTTTTATAAAATTGTAAGCTTCACATTTCTGCCTTTAAACCCTCGAAAAATTGGACCCATTCACCTCCATTGTAAGTGCCTCACTGTAACCCAGATTTTTGCTTTTTATAAAGAACAGGAGGGAGCAAAATTATTTTTTGTGGTAATCAACATTATGCCACAAATGCTGTCAATTGGGCTTTATTTGTATTGAACCCAAAACATTTCTTCAAATCATTGTTTTTACAGTCGTTTTAGGGTTTACACTGTTACGTTGTCATGGCAACAAAGTTGTAAAATTGGATGTAAGTTTTTACAGAAAAGATAAAATCATGTTAACATGTATATTGTTTATGTCTTGAGGCTATACTTTGAAACAGTGAGTATTTTAACATTTACAGATCAGCCCCATTCACTTCCATTGTAAGTGCCTCACTGGAACCCAGATTCTTTGCTTTCTTTAAGTGTAATGGCAACTACCTTTAAAACTGGATATAATTACAGAAAAGGTTAGTCTGCATTTTTATCACACAAAAATCATGTTGCAAACACTTTTTACATCTTGTGGCTATTTTGGACAAGTCGAAATAAATTTTTGTGGTAATCAACATTATGCCACAAAAAACTGTCAACTGAGCTTAACTGTCGATTGTGCATTGAAATCTGTGAAATCTGTGCTTATCATTAAAATATGTTCTTTTCTTCTAGCACATTAGTTCTGTTCTATTTCTCATTCTGTCTCTAATTCTCATGCATTTTGATTCTGTCTTAATTTTCCTGCTTGTTTACAATTGGTCCTGTAAGTGGGGAGTTGGGACTTGGCACACATGTTGTGTTGTACATTGCATTAAAGTTCATTTGAGGATACAATTTTGGTTTTGGGTCGGCTGCCAACTCCCAAACAGTGAGCAGTTCTTTAAGGCCCCATCGTTCAAAAGGCTCAGAGACTATGATCAAACGCCAATCAAAACAAACTCTTTATGGTACTTTCAGGGATCAACCTCAGAGCACTTTAATGCACCATCGCTGAGATCATTTCTAAAAGACTCTCATGTGATTCGAAAGCATTCATGTGTTCCGAGGATAAAGTTGCAAAAGAGAGATAACGACTTTGGTGAGTTTTTGGTTGCTGTTAAAAAGCCAGAAACACAAATACAGTTTCAGGTTATTTGCATGGAGCGGATGGTTTCTTTTTTAAATGTCTGTATTTAATAATGACAAAAATGACATTGTTAACAATGCACATACACCGATAAGCCACAACATTAAAACCACCTGCCTAAGATTGTGTAGGTTCCCCTCGTGCTGCTAAAACAGCGCCAACCATTCTGAGATGCTATTCTTCTCACCACAATTGTACAGAGTGGTTATCTGAGTTACTGTAGACTTTGTCAGTTTGAACCAGTCTGGCCATTCTCTGTTGACCTCTCTCATCAACAAGGCATTTTCATCCACAGAACTGCCGCTCACTGGATGTTTTTTGTTTTTGCCACCATTCGGAGTAAATTCTAGAGACTGTTGTGCGTGAAAATCCCAGAAGATCAGCAGTTACAGAAATACTCAAACCAGCCCATCTGGCACCAACAATCATGCCACGGTCCAAATCACTGAGATCACATTTTTCCCCATTCTGATGGTTGATTTGAACATTAAATGAAGCTCCTGATCTGTATCTGCATTATTTTATGCACTGCACTGCTGCCACATGATTGGCTGATTAGATAATCACATGGATGATTGTTGGTGCCAGAGGGACTGATTTGAGTATTTCTATAACTGCTGATCTCCTGGGGTTTTCACACACAGTCTCTAGAATTTACTCCGCATGGTGCAAAAACAAAAAAACATCCAGTGAGTGGCAGTTCTGTGGATGGAAATGCCTTGTTGATGAGAGAGGTCAACAGAGAATGGCCAAAATGGTTCGAACTGACAAAGTCTACAGTAACTCAGATAACCGCCCTGTACAATTGTGGTGTGAAGAATATAATCTCAGAATGCTATTCTGAGATGTGGGTTGGCGATGTTTTGGCGGCACGAGGGGGACCTACACAATAGTAGGCAGGTGGTTTTAATGTTGTGGCTGATCGGTGTATCTATTCAACAAAAACCTGAAGACCATTCATTTTAATCCAACAAATACTATTATATCTTCCCAAATTATGTTGTTATTAGCATTGCACATCTACCACATAAATGTATAAATATTCAGCAAAAAAAATAAAAAATACAAAAAATGTGGAGCTTTATAGTAATTGAACAAATATCTTAATATACTTCTCGAAATCCAAATTTATGTTGTTAACACTGCACACCCACCATAGTTTCTAGATACTTAACAAAAACTTTTTGGAGCATTAAATTCATCTAACAAATATCAAAACCGCAGCACTCAGAACAAAATGTTTGGCACAACGGAATTCATTTCTTCATAAATTCTCCTGCCGGTACTTATCTCTAAATCATTGTGGAAACAGTATAAAATAAATTAATACACATATAATGCACGTTACCCCTTCCAGACCTGAGGTGTGTATTTCAAATTCTTGTAATATATTTAACTACAAAAATTATTACTACTGTAATCAAATATTGCACATTTTGAGGGGCTGAAAATGTAAAGCTATTTGCCAATTCATCAGTTGAGAGGACTGCTTTGCATAGGTGAAATCATATATCTTTAATAACAGTTTGTAGGAACTTTCAAGTATGAATTCATTTCTAAATGAATGAACACCAGGGTCTCAAGCAAAGTCAACCAGAACAACTTAAAAAAGCATCAGAAGGAATTTGCTGCCAAACCCTGCCATGTGCTGCACATGCACATCGCTAAGCCGCAATTTTTCACCCACAATTATGTTTTGGTGGAGCGGGGAATGAGTAAAAACTAATAACATGAGCTCTTTAACCTACAAATTTGCATCAGTGTTATCAGAGAGCAGCAGAAAATAAAAACAACATCAACGTCAACTCTCCCATGAAACACAAAAGTTATGACACAATAAGACAAGACTGGCAGAGATAAAGCAGTGAGAACACAGCACACTTCTTCACAATCTTAGGCAGGTGGTTTTAATGTTGTGGCTTATCGGTGTATGTGCATTGTTAACAATGTAATTTTTGCAATCTTCATGCACACTTCCACTTTTCAGAGTTTAGGATCTTAAGAGCTGAAATGTCCATCATTATGAAGCCATAGAAATCCTTAAACAGAGATGTGTTAAACAGTCTAGTTTATATATAACCTATTTATAAAAAGTAATATTGAAGAAATAAAAGTGCCCCCAAATACACATATGCAAAAGAATTACAGGAATTACAATGAACTCCCCTGAGGTTTCCATGAGGAGATTAATGAATACAATTTCTAGATTTTAATGAATACAATTTTTTGTGAGATTGTACTCACAATGAACAATATCTAGTCAATAAAATATTTTAGAGCTGAACATTACTAGAAAAGTGCATACTCACAATAGTTAATATTTCATGTGCTTTCCATGACTTTTAAAGATTTAATTAATTTTCAAATATCCTGATATTTCCGGTTATTCATAAAAATGTGAATCCTGGGATTTGACCCTACAGATTTACACTGTAAATACTAATAGTATTCTCAAATGATAAAAAAAAAGTTTACTCAACTTAATCTTAAATTTTTACTATTCTTACTAGTTTTAATTAAGTTACCATTACTCTCTGAATCCTAAAGTTGTCATTAATAAAAACAATCAAGTGGTCCTAATTAAACAATACGTGAAATCTCACATTTTGGAATCAGAACTCAAATACATAAGTTCTTATGCATTAGTACTTTAAACTTTGGCTTTGAGTACTACTAACTCAAAATTATCAAGTACAAAATTGCTGTCTGCAATACCATAAACACTTGTGTTTGAATAAATGATGTTTGTTTGGTTAAAACAAGGTAACTTATTTTATTTAAAAATGTATTTCATTTGAATTCTTATGACTATTGTTGTTTTGTTTTTTTTGTAGCTGGTTGATAATTAAGATTTTTGTGAAGTCACCATGAGGGTGATTAGTGTTAACTCTGGTGAACTTGGAGCCTGTTAAGTTTAAGCCATTCTTCTTTACTCAACTGTACTATACAAAAGTGCAGATTTATGTGCACTAAGAAGTTCTGAGTAGAGTCCAGTGTGCCATATGGCTAATCTAGAGTCTAGTCATAATTTCCCTTATACTATATAAGACATGTTATAACCCAATTTAAATAATTAAATCAAAACAACGATACTTCAGTCATAGATGAGTTAAGCATAAATCATAAACATTAACTAGTTAATGTTACTTAAAAATTTTGGTTCAGTTTACTTGAGCCAAATAAGTATGCTTACTTAGAAAAAGCATGCAAACCGATTGCCTTGAAAAATCTAAGGTCAACTAATTCGATTTTACAGTGTATGAATGGACATCCCAGCATTTAGTACAACATTAACTTAAGTTGAAAATTCTTAAGACGCCAAATAAAATGACTGGAAAATTGACCTGTTACGTATGATAAGATCAGATCAACCAAACTTTTTTCTTTGGACCCATAGGAAACAGAAGATCAGACACCTTTTTTCGGCAGGCGCAGAGGTAGCAGTGAGCTCACAGCAGTGGTGGTCTCTCCTGGGCCCCCACAGGCACGTGTCCACAGGAGTCCTCAATTACAGAGGTGAAATCTGAGGTCAGCCTCTGTAGAGAGAGCAACACAGGGCATGACCCATGAGTCAGAAGTGCTAGACTGGGAGCAGGCTGGTCCCCATTGAGAGGGGGTGTGCTGTTTGCTTTATGTAGGTAAAGAGCACTAAAACACAGACAAACAGAGATTAAGAGGTGAACCCATTAGGACTGTCACTCAGAGGGCCCCTCCATCAACTCCGATTAACTCCTTTGACCTCTGCCTGCCATCAGAAGACGCTGAATGACCCTAACGCCTTGCCGCGGCCATGACCGAAACAAGAGTGCAGCTCCGGCGTTTGACTGACAGCAATCACAAATAATGATATAATATATAATTATCTGTGGTATAATTGTTTGATAACAAATCATATTAAATATGAATAATATAATAATACAAGATTAAATAACAAATTTAATACAAAAACATTTATACAAGATTTAGATCTTATGTTTATTTATTCTTCTATCTTTAAAAAAATAATTTAGTTTTCATTGTATAACTCAAACATTAAAAATATACAAAAACAAAGCTAAAGTAAATAAATAAATAAATAAAGTTATGTGTAAGAGTCATTTATTAACCAGCATAAACAAGTTCTGATTTTGTCATCAGTATTGACTAAGAATTTACAATCCCAGTCCTACCAGTGCAAACAGAAAAATTCTAGATATCACACAGTGCTTTAAATAATGTAGTTGCACAGAATGTACAACTGTCCGAAAAACTGATTCATGTTTCAAATTAGTCAAACTTCTGTCAAACCTGCCTTTGATGAAGTAGCAGCCATATCTCACAGGTAACAAGTTATTACTGTGTCTTTTTCCATGAGGAAAAGTTCAAGAGTTTAATATTTCCAGATGAAAAAAGTTAGGATTAACATCAATGTCATTTCGGATCCGTCAGGATACGCCTGCATAATGGGTGGGGCAGCTGTGCTACAGTAAAGGTCTGAAATCACAAAATGGAGGACAGTTCGACAACATGGTGGTCACCTCAGATAGAAGGATACGCGTCTATGTCCACGCAGGCAGGATAAGACACAATGCATTAAATTATGCAGACATCAATATTAGAAATAAAAGCATCATATCTTAGTCAATGAAGTCTTTACATTTTGTAATGAAAAATCCAGTGCAGTATTATTGTTCTTGCCCGGTAGCAGAGCTTGGATAACCTTGAACTTGTGTGCCAGAACATCATATTGATGGTTACATTATGAATTAATTCCAGAAAAAAAAGGCAACAAGGAAGAATAATTAAATAAATAAATAAACAGCAAAAACAAATAATCATGTTGGTCAAAGTAAATGGGTTATAAATAAGACAAGAGAAAAAGTCATGCAAGTTACTTTCTACATGCGAAGGTTTTCTATCTGAACTACAGATTTCCTGAGCAGTTGTATGAAGATTTTGACTGACACTCACAAATCATTGAAAGCTCACAACCGCCAGTAAAATCAGAGTTGAGATTTTTGAATATTAGTTTAAAGAGACAAGTAAAGTAAAATGATCAATATAAAAAAAATGAATGTTTTGCAAGAATTTTGCAAATAAGTCTTCAACAAACAATTTGGCAAATAATTATAATAATAATAATAAAGCTTTTTATGCTTTTTTAAAAAAAAACTTTTTATGCTTTTTTTTTATTGCTTTTTTTACGTTTACAAAAAAAATTACATTTTTCTGAATGCTGTGAATTTATTGTATGTCATTCTATTATAGCTTTGTAATAGTACAGTATTGTAGAACTGCTTCCCATCATTTAAACTGATGTGTAATCTTTGTTCTAGTTATTTATTCCATATACATTTAACTAATGCATAACCTTTGCCCCTGTTGATTATTTCAGAAAGATCAAATTACTAAAAGTAGTGAGATGCATATTCAGTAGAGCAAAGAGAAACACAAACCTAAGAAAATATGTCAAGCGCTGAATTACATTCAAATGTACATGCTGAAAAATGGAAATTCAAAGTGCTATTTGTATTTATTTTGACACAAAGGAATCAGGAGTCCAAAACACAAAAACAGGAAAGAAACTATTAAGGTAGGAAAAAAGCTGGGATTTTCAGTGCCACATGCAATATAATTTAATTGTTGATAAAACCTGAGTAAAAGGTTTTAGATGTTAGTTGTACATTATAGATGTTTTATGTTCTTTTCCTCTTTTGTTTTCTGACTGAATGATATAAAATTGTACAATTAATGCTTTGCTTAACAAAACTTGATTTGTCCTCTTTTTTTATTTCTCCACCAGTATGAAGAGATTAAATAAAGACAGAAGCTTACTCATTTAAAGAAAAGAAAGAAGAAAAAAAAGATTAAAAAAATTGGGAAATTCTCAATACCTTAAGAATTAAAATATTCCTAATAAACTTTTGAATCAGAAGAGATTTTACTTTGGAGGGATTTAATATAGTGTAGGATAGGACAGTTATAAATACATGAATCATGGCTCGCCTGTCTCTGAATTGCTGAAGTAAAGAGACAGTTCAATCTGCAGTGTACATTTTAATTTAAATCACTGTTTATTCCTTTTGTAGGAGACCTGTTTGGTCTATATAATTAGACTAACAGAACAATTCAAGTTTGAGAGGAATAATCTATTTAAATGCCCACTTATTTTTTATTTTTTTGAAACATACAAACTTACATTTCTTATTTATTTTATTAAGTGTTTTTTCCCACATCATTAAATAGGCAAATGTTAATATTTCAATATTAAAAATGAACTGAATAAAAATGTAAATAGAATCAAAGGATTTCTCAATAGCAGAAAAGATCACTTTGGCTGAAACTCAAATTTCATGTTTTCTTTTTCTTTAAATAAGCTTAGATATGATGATTTTACAGGCCTATCTTGAAATTTAAATTCTAGCTTTTATAATGTGCAAGCTATACTAAGATTAAAATCCAGTCCAGTTTAAGAATGACATATAGAAGAAATAAGATATTTAGCATATTACAGTTCATCATTCACACGATGTTCTATTTTTACACATGAACAACTGCCACCAAGTACTACAGTAACATTATGTAGGAAACATTTTATCATCATGTTCTTACTTTGACGAGTAAATAGGGATTCATTAGCAAGAAAGTTATGTTTGACATTATGAGCCTAATTTGTCTGTATTCGACAGTTGGACAAAAAAAAAAAAAAAAAAGAAAAAGAAAAAAAAGTAGAAAAGTAGCTTTTAAAATTTGTTTTAAAAGTAACTCACCTTAAAATATTCAGTCTTGTGAGGGAAAGGGGACAAATATAAAGATAGATCAACAGAACAGACTTTCTTCATGTCCACTTCACCAGAGCTGAGTCACACGGCTCATAGGCATGCTCAAATCTCTAGAACTTTCTGCTGAGCACTTTGTGTTTGGAGAGAGGAGCAGGATGCTGTGGCATTATCCCACACTTTGAATACCTCTAAAAAGTCCAAACAATCCCAGACAAATGGAGGATTGTTTTATAATAAAAATGAAATACAAGAAATAAAATTAACAAGTGGACTATTTCTTAGGTGACATTTGCAGCTATACAGAACCAGATAGACCACTTCAAGCTGCAGGTTAAAGGGCACTAACATAAACCAAATAAGTCATTATCCTAACAAATGACTGGCAAATATTTAACCACAAATGAACTCCAGCCCATGGTTACATTGAAATGTTAGCTTCTAAAAAGGTTTTAAGTTGTGTTAAATTATCAATTACTTTTTATACATTAAAAAAGATTTTAAGGGAGGTCCAACAAATTCTACTCTGAAAAAAAAACTTTATAGATTGTTTAAAACAAACCTTAAACCTATAAAACTGCATGCAGCACAAATTAATCACTATGTCTGTATCCAACACACAGTTTCCCTGAAACACTGCACAGACATCTTTCAATGCTGTTTACTCCCTCCAAAATAACCTCCGATGCATGTTAAATTTCTATCATCACTTCAAACAGCCAGTCCATTCTGGTTCATTTATAAATTTTAACAAACCAGTCATTCTTCATTTCAAGTGCTAGAGAGCTGTGTGAGAGAGAAGGGAATAAGTGTAAGTGTATTGTCACTAAGTGTTTTCTTTACTTAAGCGGTTTCTTGCAACTGGGCGGCACTTAAAAAGATCTGGCTCTTAAAAGCCAGTGCAGCCTGCTTTAGCATGCGCCACGTCACTTCGCCTCCGAATTGACAAGACCTCCAGGATTTGCCCCAGCCGAGCCTTCTACACCTAGTCAACCCTCTCTCCTGCAACCTATAACACTGGAGTGAGGGATGTGCCGGACCTGGTCCATATGGTGCACACGGAGCTCTCTGGTTGATGAAATTCTTTAGATTAAATGTTATTTAATTGCCAAATCTGCTCATTTCCTCTCTATATTACAAAAAGAAACATGGTTTTAGTGATGGAAATCAAAGACCATGAAATAAACTTTTCAGTGTAATTTCCTGAGCACAAACTGAGTTCAGCTTTGGACTAAATCTAGAAACTATTTAATGGTCAATGGTCTTCGTAACAAATAATTTGCACCAGACTAGCATCTGTCGATGGTCTTGGTTACATACACTTTGGACAAATTTCAAAATACGGCATGAAAAATTTTCCTGTCTGCAAATTCCTTACTACTGCTTCATCGTTTCTTAATTATTCCTGAAGGAAACAATGGCCAAGAGGTCAACACCTCAATTGGGAACATGAATCTCTGCCTAGGTAATAGCCCAAAGGTCTACCCTCAAATCCATAATAACATCCAATTTTCAGAACTCTACGGAATGAGGCACATGTCATTGCTGGCGTTCAAGGACATTATTCTGGTTAAAATTCATTTTAAAATGATGATTATAGGTCAGTGGAGGCTCATTATCACAACTGATTATCTTGTCATGGTTTTTTCGACTTATTTTTTGTTCCATTAATTGTCTGTGCGTGAGTGTTCTCCCGATGGGAATCCCAACCTTTAATAGGCTTAGGTGAACATGGTGCAATATTGGCCTGGTGGCTGCAAGGCAACGTCTACTGTCGTCGCTCTAGTTCTAAGGCCCGTGTCAACTGAGACCCAAGAGATTTGCACACTCAAGTACCACGTGCACTGCTTTTGACCTACCAGTATTGAGTCGTTTAAAATTTCTGCGTTTACTCAGAACGGTTATTGCACTGTAAATGGTAAGTAGAGTGAGTTATGCTTCATTACAAATGTGCACAACTTATCTGATCTCCCTTTAGGTACTACTACAGCTAAGAATTGTGTTATCCTAAAGTAATGAATCTCCAACAAGACACATTCACTTAAATTTGATCCAGAATGGAATAAAATAGGACTTTATTGATCCCAAGAAGGAAACTGAAGAGGTTAATTTATTTATTTTCAATAAACTTTTATGGGTGTCAAGATTGGACGTGACTGCCCGTTCTGTCGGGGGTTTCTCCACTCAGCCCGGTGCAGTTTGGCGTGGTTGGGGGTAGGTGCTTTAGATGCCAGCAGTCATGAGTGTGCAGGCCATAACAAAAGCAGTCTTTATGTAGCATGCATGCTGATCCAGCAGCCTACTTTTTGTGCTGCGTTTCACACGTCCAGTTTAAAGGGGACAAGAACAAGCCACAAGAGAGATGCAGAGATTGACTACTGTCTTCCCACGGCCATGCTAAAAACACACCAATAAAAATGCAAAGCACTCTGTAAAAAACATCAGGCAGCCTGTGAAGTGTGCCATGAAATCTAAATTAATTGGTTTAATATTACAAAAATACTACCAAATATGACCGAATCAACCTGACAACAAAAGTAATTTTAAGGATAAGATCAGATATAAATAGCTCTCTAGGATGTAGTTGCCAATGCACACGATATCAGAAGGTCATGAAGAAAATCATGTTGTAGATTTGCCACTACACTATATAAATTAATTATCAGGTAACCTAAAAATGTGCTAACAATTACATTAAAAAAATTCAGGTCAAAAGTATTATTTAATGTTGGAATCAACCAGACTACATTAGACAATACCAACAAAGTATTTTTAATAGTTAGATCAGGCAAAAATGTACAGTAATGTATCCTAAAGGTAAAAACGGCATGTTACCACATTTTAGTGTAACCTTTCTTAAAAATTAAACTTCTGAGAAAAATGAAAGGTTAAAAAAAATAATAGTTGTAGTGTCAAGTCTATAAAGGTGTGAAGTTCAGCACCTCAGCATTGACTCTTGATGGCTTCATATCTAAAGCACTTTTGAACCAAACATGCTACAGCATTATTTTCTGTAATACAGTGTAATATTCCATATGAAGCGAGGGTCACACTAGGCTTTGAGCACGCTAATTTTTTTGGACAATACAACGGTCAAGGAAATACCATGCAGGAGGTCTTCTGGTTTTAATAAATTATACTTCACTAATAACAAATAATATTATATTACAAATGTTAAAATATACAGTTCTTCTTACTTTCCTGCAACAATAAAAATATACAGCTTTGAAATATGTAATTCTTTGAATAGTCAGCGTGTGATTTTTCAATCTTCTGTTGGTCACGTGTCCTCCCATCATGCCGATTTGCAGTTCTGAGTTTACCAAGATTTAACTTTGCTATGCAGTGTTGTACGAAATGTCTTCCCATCTTGCATTTACAGCCTCCCATGTGATTAAAAAACTATAAAGATAAATTACCAAAAATTATAAACTGAATATATATTATCAATATAATAATTCAGATAATTAAAATGCATTACATTATTGTGGCATTGATAAGACAATATAAAAGGCTTTAGAAGGCTATATATATACACACACACACACACACACACACACACACACATATATATATATATATATATATATATATATATATATATATATTATTATTATTATTATTATTAAAAAGTTTAGGGTCACTTCCTCATTCTTTTTTATTTTTTTTTATTTTCACATTTTAGAATAATAGTAAAGTCATCAAAACTATGGAATAATAGAAATGGAACTATGGGAATTATGTTGTGACTAAAAAAATCCAAAATAAATCAAAACTGTGTTATATTTTAGCATCTTCAAAGTAGTCACCCTTTGCCTAGAATTTGCAGAAATGTACTCTTGATATTTTCTCAACCAACTTCTTGAGGTATCACCCTGGGATGATTTTTAAACAGTACTGAAGGAGTTCCCATCTATATGCTGGGCACTTATTGGCTGCTTTTATTATTTGGTCCAAGTCATCCATTTCAAAAACCTTTTTTTAAATAAAATTTTAGTTTTGTAATTAAATAAATTAATATAGTGCCACAATTATATTTTGTTTACAAAACTAATTTCAAACATTTAAGCATATGCTTTCAGATCCAAAGATGTTTAAGATCATGAGAAACATTTCAGGCAAGTGACCACAAACTTTTGAATGGTAGTGTATATATATATATATATATATATATATATATATATATATATATATTTTATATATATTTTATATATATATATATATATATATATATATATATATATATATATATATATATATTAGTTTGTTTCCATATTACTGAACATAAGCCTAACTACAGTCCATAGCACACCATTTTGCAATTTAATTGATCAATCTGTCTGTTAGATTACTAAGGCTTCTCACTTTGGTTGCGTTGTGTCACAAACATAGCATTTTTAGGCCGCTGTGTCAAGTTAAATGTAGTTTGAAACTTAGAAAATCAAGCCTCGAGATCCCTGCATTAGGAGATGTGCTTCGTCCAGGTGTGTTTGAGCGCAAGAATGTGTTCTCATCTTGTGCTGCTACTAGTGTCAAGAAAGCAGGAGTGTGGTTTGTTATCTATGCAGCTGGAGTTTCGCTTACTGCCCCCTGCTGAAAATAGGTGGTACTACAAGCTTGAATTGCTTCGATGATAAGAATATTCCATATTACGGTCTGGGGGCATGACTAATTGCATTAATTTTTTAAAAGTGTTATTTTTTATTTAATTAATTGAACTGACTTTATGCATTAAATTGACAGCCCTAATACATAAACAGTATATATATATATATATATACAGCATGTCCACTGGTTTTATGGCATGAATACATATACACATTGTATAAAATACATGGTGTCACATTGGATCAAAGATTTATACCAGTAAACATTTGTCTAATTAACTCTATCTGCAATATGTACATTTTAAAATAATTAAAATAAATGATAACTAACCAATTTCTTACCAGTTCTTTGAGACAAAGTATAAAGTAAATACATATATGATGAATGTTTTTTGCAATGTATAAAGTACCATAATTTAATCTTTATTAATCATGGAAAAGTGTGTGATTACTTAGTTAAAGCAATTTTTAAAACACAATACTGTTTCTTAGTCTGGGGTATTGTGTAACTGTCCCACCCTGTACATGTGCATGTATGCATGAGTGTGACAGAGGACATATGGAAAGTACGAAGTTAAAGCTCAGAGGATTGGGCCATGAGCTCATGCTGGGATTAATTATGAAGACCCGGTGCTTCTGGTTCTGTCTGTGTGCGCGTCTAAGAAGCTATGTGTCAGCACTGCAGCCATTCAAACTGCTAACAAACAACAGTCCTGAATGGGCTCCATTTAATCAGGTATGCTCTGTCTTCTTATTCTGTCTCTGTGTGCAGTAAAACACATGCATGCAGGACCATGCACAGGCTAAATAAGCATGTTCAAGTGTGATAATCAAATTATTGTTGGTGTTTGCTTGAGGGTTACCAGGGGCCTCTCTTCAGTCTTATTCCCATATAAGAATTAATCACTCACCAGACATCTGAGGTGTTGCTTCGCACACACACACACACACACACACACACGTTGGTGCAGCTATCATTATGAGGACTCTCCATAGACATAATGATTTTTATACTGTACGAACTATAGATTCTATCCCCTAACCCTAACCCTCACAAAAAACTTTCTGCATTTTTACATTTTCAAAAAAAACATTGTTTAGTATGTTTTTTAAGCGATTTGAATTATGGGGACTCTAGAAATGTCCTCATAAACTACATTTATAGCATAATACCCTTGTAATTACCAGTTTGTAACCTAAAAAAATTTCCTCGTAAACCACCCAAACCCACATACACACACACACACACACACACATACACACACATGCACAAACACATTCCCAGGGAGATGGGCAGAGTTTATCATGACAACCAAGGAAGGGCAAAAGAAGGTTGAGAGACAGGAGAGAAAAGAGAAAAAGAGAAGAGAGGGTTCCTCTGCATGTTAGCTTGGTCTCTATTGACCTGTAAACCTTTGTGACTGGAACAAATGCAAATGGCGCTGACTTGCTCACACAAAATACTAAAGGGCTATTCAAATGAGCCACTGCCAACAATGCAACAGTGGCCTACCCCTGGAGCAGCCCTCGTCTGGAGCTGAGAGACGCAGTCCAGCGTCAGGGCCTTCAAACTCAACGCTAACAACAGACTAATCAAAAACAAAACAGGTCCATACAATTTCACTATTCACATGTTTGTTTTTATAACCTGACCGACTGAATATCTCTGAAAATTTTAAAACCAAACTTTCTTTGAGCAAATTATTCAAAATAGTAGTCTTAAATGTATTTGATTTAGAACAGTAAATTGAGTCTGTTCTTTGAAATGACATGGGCATTTCTAAACGTTCTGTCTTCAATGCTTTGTGGAGTAAACTTATCAGGCAATCCATCATAGGATAACAAGGGGAACTGCTTTAGGCTAACAAAATGGCCACTTGAATGTGGGAAGGGAGATTATTTCTCAGTACAGCGCTTGAAAGATTTAATACAATGGATAGGCAGACAGTCAGAAGACGTCACAATTAGAGTTTTAAAGTTATAAAACACATAGTTCTAAGGTTTATACTTTGTCTATTGCAAAAAGTTTACTTATATTACTATGCAACAACAGCAACACAAACAACTCCAATGATCAAAGCATGTGTGATATGTAAGATGAATGCCTATGTTACATCAAACCAAACTCATTTGTAATTATGACCGGCAGGAAGGTGGATGATGATGCATGAATGAGTTCCAGCGGTCATTTAATGTCAGTCAAAGATAAAAACATATTAGTCATAGTCTGACGGTGAGCTGAGGTAAATCATTTCAAAACATCAATAGTGACAAGCACTTCACTTTCTAATTAAACAGTTTATGCCTGTACCACTTCAAAAATGTATTACGTCAAACAAAATGTTTCTGTAAGTGCGTTCATATTCTGTATCCTACAGCTAAATAAAAAGTATAAAGCTGTTTAATGGCAAGGTAAAGGTACACTGAGAAAAATGGCAAAGTCTTAAAGGTGCACTCGGTAATCTTTCCCCATTAAAAAGTTTTACTCCAAAAGAAATTAACTGTAATTTTGAAACATATGTATAAAATCATGACCATTCACATGAGATGAAGACTTTAGTCATTTCAGTAACCTTATAAAAGCTGTTTTATTATACATGGGGCAGGGGCGCCCTCGTGGAGGCTGCCATTTTAGAATCACATGACCAGCTGAATACTACTTGCTAAATGTCAGTAACAGTCTTGTTATTGGACACTTTCACTCATGGATTAAAGTAATCATGACTGATTGTGAATAGTGAATTTCTACATTGGCATCTGTAACTGAAAACTCTTGACTTTGACTGGTGCTGCATCCACACCACTAGGTGTCACTGTAAGTCCAAGATGACACAAACAAAAAGTTATTGAGTGCACCTTTAATTAACTGGTTTGATTCAAGTAAAACATTTGTACTTAACATCACTGAATCAGCTTGAATACATTAGGTTACACCAACTAAACTAATTTGAAAGTTTAGATCAGGTAGAAATATTTCTTTAAGGTAACAATTGCAGGTTAAGACTTTCACAGTGTACAGTATGATGTGGTATAAACTCATACAAACATTTGTCCATCTGACTAAATATTAATGAGTAGAGTTGAAATTATTTTATTTATGAAAAAAAGAGACATGAAACCGGCACAGCTAAAAATCGCTTGGTTGGGACAATTGTCAGTTATACAGTTTAGCGTTGATTATCCTTTTATAGGATATATTTTATGGAAACATGCTGTGATTGACCAATCAGAATCAAGTATTCACAAGAACTGAGTAATAAATATCTATATGTAATATTTCACGCCAAATTGCATGCCACCATGTGGAACACATCCCCTGTTTGTCACTTTTCATCCTGTTAAAGGACTGCAGAGGCTGGAAAGAAAGTGTAGCACTGGACCTGAGAGAAACCAGTCATGACATGCTAGTAATGCTTATACCACACATTTCACCATCTAAACTACTGAACCCATTGTGTGAAAACTCTCTTTTTTGTTAAGCTTTTGTGAGTGTGGTGGTCTTTGCTAGATACAAGGAACATTTCTGTTCCTCTGCAAAAAGGGCATTAAGTGCTACCAGAGAGAGCACTGGAACATGCAAGAAAACATCTGGATGACACCTGCAAACGGCACATGACCTGAGTACATCCACACTGCAGGAGACAGGAAATTGGTATAATGTGTGAAAGAAACCGTTAGATGATAGAGTAATGAAGATGAGTGCATCTCAAGAACCAGCTGTTCAAAGTAGCTCTCCTCTTTCTTTTCCTCCACTATACAATGTGTGTAATAATTAATGGAGATATCCTAAAGATTAGGGTTGGGTATCGCCAACTACCTCATCGATACAATACACACCGCTACTCTTGCGATGCATACAGTATGTCACAATTCAACCCTTTGCGATGTATTTCAATATCATAATTGGATTGCAAATAAAACTGCACCAAATGTGCAAGAGAGATCCGGCATATCCGTGATAGAAAGAGTGAATATGTGGTTTCAGTGTGAAGTTTTCTCGTGTCTTTAGGACATGATATGAATGCCCAAATAAATAAATAAATAAATATTGTAATATATCAATATAAGATTGGATCAGCACAGCCCTACTAATGATATTCTAATGCAATTCTGAGTGTTCAAAAAGTTTTGGAGTGCTGAATCTGTGTAAATAAAATGCAGAGGGTTGTACTGGGAAGCTTTGCAAAAGATCACAAAGACAAAATATTTTAGGTCTTGTCAGGGTAATTTCACGCATCCAGAAATCCATGTAATATCAACATGTCAACCTACAGTACAAAGTGGTGAACATATTCAGAGAGAGACAGTCACAAAGAAGCCAGAAACCAACGCTGCACACAAGACAACAACTTCACCACTAAAATAAATTATGTTTGATCAGTGCGGTTATGAGCACAGCCATGCTGAAGTGATCATTTTCAAACAATCGGGATATTGCAAACCTTTCATCCCTAAATCTGCCTCTAATTTCAATAAAGCTGATGCAATGGGAGACTAACAGGTTGATATTCATCATTCTTCTGCTCGGCCCACCGTAGAAACAAGCTCTCAAAGACGTGTCCTAGATTTGAACAACCCCACCGTCTGATGTTCTGATCATGTGATTATGTATCAGAACATTTGGGATTATGTAATACATTTCATGTGTGTTCTAATTTACAAAGAACATTTCAATAACACCGGATATATTACTAGCATTAAGCCTGAAGACTGTGTGCAAGATGCATTTAAAGGAATGTTCCTGTTCAATACAAGTTAAGCTCAGATGACAGCATTTGTAGCATAATGTTGATAATCACAAAAATAAATTTCGACTTGTCCCTCCTTTTCTTAAAAAAAAAGCAAAACACTGGTTTACAGTGAGGCAGCACTTACTATTGAAGTGAATGGGGCCAACCTGTAAATGTTAAAATACACACTGTATCAAACATTTAGCCACAGAACATAAACAATTGACATGTTGACATGGTTTCAATGTGATAAAATCGCTTACTAACTTTTATATGTAAAGTTATATCCAACGCTGTAATCCCTAAAACCATAAAAGGACCATAAAAAACAACTATTTAAATAACTTTACAGCTCAAATAATACACAAGTTTTAACAGAAGAATTAATGTACAGTAAGTGCTTTAATTAAATGATAAGCTTCACATTTGTGCCTCACTGTAACCTCGATTTTTTTCTTTTTTCTTTTCTTTTTTAAGAAAAGGAGGGATAAGTCTAAATACATTTTTGTGGTAACCCATATTATGCCACAAATGCTGTCGATTAAGCTTAACTTGTATTGAACCCGGAATATTCCTTTAAGACTGTATAGAGAAGAATGTGTCAATTATATAAATTGTAAAACATTGTGTCTACACTGGAAGTGACCATTAGAAACATCACCAGAAACACCACGAGCTGGCTTCGATGTAAAAAACTGTAATGAGACGTCCAACATCTGTAGGCGTGTTGCACCGGGTGATTCCAGTATAGACAGCTTTATTGATTAAAATGGAAGCAATCTAGTTTCGTCATGTCACACCCCATTGCAAAGGTCTGGTGAGGACACAGTAAAATAATTGTTATTTTAAAAGTAACAGGTCAATGGAAAGCATCCATAGTTTCATTAAAATTTTGCCAACTCCACCAAGAATATATACAACGCATCAGTTTAAATATTTGCACATCCAGAATAATCATTCTCTATAGTTTATTTTTATAAACGTATCCTGTCACATATTCTGTAACATTTCACTTTGGATAAAACTTTGGATACTTTGGATAAAAGCGTCTGTCAAATGAACAAATGTACAAATCATGCCTTTTCGATGCAAAATATGAATTTATTCATAAAACTTGCTTATGATGACTTGGAGTAGCACTGCTAAATGTGTGTTGATGATGGATTTAGTTTGTCACGTTGTCTCTCACCTGCACATCCTGCCACTCGCAAATCTCGCTCTCTGTGTCATCCGAAGTTCCTTGGAGGCTTCCCGACGCCTGTGAACGACAAATAACAGCAATGATAAACATTCAGTGAAACTCACAGAGAAAGCATTGCTCAAATTCATCATAAAAGCAGCACAAACAGTTTGATTAATTTCAATAACTGCTGAGTTATTTCTACTAACTCATGTGTTGCAAACTTTCATTCAATCCAAGATTTTTCTGAGGTCATAACCCGGGTCAGTTGAGTCTGGAATGTAAAACCAAACCGGAGGGAGGTGAAAAGGACCCTCTTGGATTGTTTAATTTGCTCAGAGGATTCATTAACTCATTCTTGACTTGGGATCTCAGATCTTGCTCACTCAGCCCAAAAAATAGATGCTTTCTTGGCAGTGCAAAAAAATAAAAATAAAACTAAGTTCAGCCAGAGCTAAAACACACGCCAGATTGCAGAAGGCCGATTCAGAGCAGAGGCCCTGGGTTTCTCCCCCTCTCTAGAACGATCAGCAGTGGAAAGAAAAGCCATTTCCCTGTCCTCAGATGAACTCAAACATGAGCTTCCTGTTAGACACTGGGAGGAAACACCCAGCACAGCAACCTCACACTAACAGAGGAAGGCCTTCACTGCTGAATTCTTCACTGCCTGCGAAATTAGGTCAGGCACTTAAAGAGATCCTAGCTCATACCCACAAGATCTCCCTCTAAAATGAATGCACGCACACACACACACAGACAAAATAAAAACACACAACCTCAGATCTCCCATACATACACACTCACACAAGATGCACACAGAAAACGTCACCTGATGTCTTCACGCATCACATATAAACCACAGCGCCGAGACTGCAGAATATGTGCCAGTCTGGCTGTCCACTGGTGCACCCTGAATCTGAGCAGATTAAGCACATCCCCCTGTGCTCTAACGCTCTGTAATGCTCCTGTCGGCAGCTCTTGCTCACATCTGTGCAACCTTTAAGTGCCAGTTTCAGATAGGCTACGGGCTAAAAGCTTGGGACACGCCCCTGACCTCAGCTGACACTACAGGCCACTCAAATCATCAGGATGCTTGTATCTTAGAGAGGCGCACAACAGCGACGATTGATTGTGTGAATGTGTCAGGTTAGAGGAGGCGCCTCCCCTCCCAGTGGTGATTTCATTTTAAATTTCAAATGATGTGTGAGTAGGGTTAGCTGAGGTGAACCAACTTGGATATGGGCCAACGACGAGGCAGATGTATTTATGACTCGGCCTCTGTAAAGTGTGCGTAGGATTATTCACCTCATTGTAATCTTGGAGGGCTCGGTTCGATTTGCTCAATTATTTCATGCTTTTCATGTGTGTGTGTCAGTGTTTTAGCAATAGACGACTGTAAGCAAGCTCCTGTCATCATTACCACATAATTTCAAAAGACCAAGAGAAACTCTCAGATTGCAGTATCGAGGCCAGGTCATGTTGACACATTACATGCTTGGCCTTCTGTCTTTGCAAGGGAAAAGGGAGAGCATACAGAAAATTCAAGACCAAGCACAAAAGCACAGGAGGGATAAAGAAAAAAGCAAGAGAAAAAAAGAAAATCGGAGAGAAGGAATATGACAATACCATACGCCAAATTTCTGACATCTGTTGCAGAGAGTATGGGGAGACATTCCTGTGGGATTGACAGTTTGGCGTGGCTAGAGCACCAGGGGCCAGTCATGGAAAGACACTTCCAGCTTGCACACACTCCGAAGCCAGATCTGGCCTCGGTCAGAGACTTTCTGCATCGGGCTGGCCTGAGCTTTCCTGCCTTGAGTTACGTAGCTATGTGTGCAATAGCAGTTTAGTTATTTTCCAAGACAGGAGATGTAAATTGTAAGCTATTTTTGGCAAGATAAGTCGAGTGCTGAGTGACATTAAAACAAGTGGAAACAGATTGCTCGAAATGACCGATGTGATTTTTTTTTTTTTTTTCAGTTGTTTTAGAATGCTGACATCACTGATGTTGTGAATGTCTCCTCCTCTGTCAGAAGGTATACGGCTGGTAAACTGATTGTGGAAAAAAGGAAAATATACAGGCAACATTGTTTGCCATTGTTTATGGAGAGTGTTGGGTCATATTAAGCGGGAAAGCATATGCAAAACATCTGACCAAGGCATTATGTAAAACCTAATACAAACAACTATTTTTTTTATTTTATTTCATCTTCTTCTCTACTTGGTTTATGTCAGTATTTTTGCTACTCAAACATGCAAACAAGCAACAATGCGAAGCTTCTGGCTTTATCTAATGCACTGCGATAATTTTATTGGTAACTAGCATAGTTATCAGTCTTTATCTAATTTTCCACACACACACACACACACACACACACATGTTGGTTCAGCTATCATTATGAGGACTCTCCACAGACATAATGATTTTTATACTTCAAAAAAAATATTGTTCAGTATGTTTTTTAAGCAATTTGAAATATGGGGACACTAGAAATGTCCTCATAAACTACATTTATAGCATAATACCCTTGTAATTACCAGTCTGTAACCTAAAAAATCATCCTCGTAAACCACCCAAACCCGCCCACACACAAACACACACACACTAATAAATAACAATCCTCAACAATCCACCATTCCTGCCAAAATTACTACCAAACAGATTGACAAACAATTCAAAACGCATACTTTACAAATAACCGTGGACCAATAAATCTGGCAGTGATAAAATGGTGTTTAAATACTTTCAAACTATGTTAAAGGCTGTTTATGGTCCTTTTGGGTGAAGGATTGGGAAATAGATTTTTTTAGAACATAAGCAGGCCTTCATAACCTGACTTGATAATAGCACAGTCAGCATAACAAATCTCAAAGGAAATTCATTTAACATGTTATAGCATGTGTGTACAAATGTTTGCCTCACAGGCAAATAATGAAATGCAGAAATTCATGCACTAAAATCAATCAAATCTATATATTTCAAAAAAACAAACGCCTTCATCCACTGGATTCCAGTAAAGGACTCCTAATAAGTGCAGCTCATGTTATCCAGAAGATATGAATAGTTCTAATTTACTTTTGGAAGTATTTACATTTCATTTGATGTACAATAGAAGCAATAAAGCACATCTACAAATCTCACTTCTATCATACATTTACCATGTAAACTTAGAATAAGGAAATGTATATTTAAAGATAAAATCCTACCCGATTAAAA